>NC_056741.1:379423773-379478773 GCF_019279795.1 Protopterus annectens
TGTGGTGGTTGGGTATAGAGTTTTTACCAAAAGGTATGACACTGCACTTTTTAGCATTGAGCTTGAGGCTATGGCTCTGACACCAGGCATCTGTCTCAGTGAGGCCCTTCTGTAGGATGTCCACATCATTTGGGGACTTGACTATGGTTCCTAGTTTGCTGTCATCTGCGAATTGCATTAGCCAGAGGCTTTCTGTGTTAGCCTGTAGTTAAGAGAAGTAGATACCAAACAGGAGACGTCCCAGGACAGAACCCTGTTGTACTCCACTTGTCACTGCTTTGAGGTCAGATTTAGACTTTTCAACTTTTACAGTGTGGGTTCTGTCAGTGAGCCAGTTGGCAACCCATCTTGTGACATTGGGATTTATACCTAGTTTAGTGAATTTAGCTATAATTCCAGAATGAGGTATGGTGTCGAAAGCTTTGGCAAGGTCAAGATAGGCTGTGTGAACCACTTTACCCTCGTTTACAGGTTTGGTTACTGCCTTGAAGTCCATCAGGTTCAGGAGGCATGATCTTCCTTTCACAAACCCGAACTGGGTGGGATCCAGAGTTTGGACGTTACCAATGTCTGAGTTCCATGATACATTCCCTGGCCTTGCAGACCAGGTTTGTCAGGCTAATAGGTAGATAGTTGCCGGGATCAGTGGTACCCTTTTTGGAGTGGGATAACTGTTGCTGTGCACCATTCAGTGGGCACAAAGCTTGATGTGAGGCAATTATTGAACATGGTGCTTAAGTGGGGAGCCAGATCGTTCTGAAATTTGTGTAAAACACAGCCTGGTATGTCCGGTCCCATGGATGCTGTGTTTTTGGCTTAAGTTCAGCTTTTACCTGCGTAGTTGTGTTTACAGGGACTCTGAATTCTTCCTGTATAGATATGTGCCCTTTAGGGGGTGAGAGGTGGGTAAAGTTACCTGTCTGCCACGATGTTGGCAATATCAGTTGGATGTCCTTCATGGATGCATCTGCAGTCATAACAAGTGGGTTGTCCTGTCGTCAGGCAGCCCTGCAGTCGGCCGGATTCCAAAGTCCGGGTCCGGCTTTGGCTGATGTCGCACTCCACCCGACGTCATCTCTGTTGGTCTTCGGGTATAAAAGCATCAGCCGACGCCATTTTCCTCAGTCTTTCTTGCCGCGTGGCGCCCGAAGCAGAAGCTGTTCGCAAGTGCCGGTCGGTCGGATCCAGAGATTACTTCTACCGAATACTACTTCGAAGACTTCTAAAGCTAAGTACCCCGTTGGGGACTCTTTCTTGCCTCAGCCGATGTCAGAAAAAGTTAATTGTTTAACCTGTGGGAAACAAATACCTCATAAAGATTTCCACTCTTACTGTCTGCCTTGTTTAGGCCCAGCCCACGACGTAGCAGCCTGTTCGGCCTGTGCCTCTTTCAACCGACGAACGCTTAGGCGTCGGTCGGAGTTTGCAGAACAGTTTTGGTTCTGATTTTGCGTACATTATGCCGTCGGATCCTCCGACTACCCAATCTACCAAAACGCAAAGATAAAGACCGACACTCGCGGTCCGCGGTTTCGGCGAAACCACGGTAAAGCAAACCGAGTGTCTCGGTTTCGGCGAAACCGAGAAAACTGATCAAAGTACAGCTGAACCTATTCTTACAACTGAGGCCCCTGCTACAACTCTTGAATCGACCTCAAAAATTTTACCCACTACGGTGGTTGACTTATCAGACACCATCCCCTTGGATGTCTCTACCCCAGCACGTGGTGCTGCTAGGCCTCCAGCAGCCATGTCCATTAAGGCCTTCGCCAGGGCTAAAGCAGCCAAGACTACTAAAACAGTGCCTGTTAAACCCCCACATCCAGGCCCTCTTCTAGTTCTCAAATGCTTTCTTTGGCAGAAGATTTAATTTCTTTAATTAGAGGATCTCAATCTCACCCAGACAGGGCCTCTCAGCCCCAGAGAAGAGACCTAGGGCAGAGCCCCTGAGCCAGTGTCTTCTGATGATTCTGCTGATGAATCAGACATAACTGACCAGCCAGAGGCTCCCTTCTCCAATTTTGAAGATTCTGATGCTGAAGAATCCATTCCAGCTGCTTCCCCACCAGAAGAATTCTCCTTTGGGGAAACCTTGCATGCCATGCGAGAACAGTTCCAATGGCAGCAACAGGATTTTCAGACTCCAGAAAAGACTTAGGACCTTTCTGCACCTCCCACAGCACAGGCCCTTAGCTATACCTCCTGTTCTCTCTGTGGTGGATGATGCTTTCAATGATGTTTGCTCCGCTCCAGATTCTTTACCCCAGCCCCTGCCAAACCAGACAGATTTTACAGGGTGCCAGATACTCATCACCACCTTTACAAGGCCCCACTTGCAGACCCAGAAACTATATCCCAGGGTCCCAAGGCAGTAGCGCGACCACAGCTAAAACCCTATTCCTTCGGAAAGGGAAGCAAGGTCATTAGACAGATGGGGTAAAAAGGTCTACACTTCAGCTACTCTCTCAGCTAGAGCTTTAAACTGTCAGTTTCACATGATACAATACCAAGAGTTTATGCTTGATCAGTTAACTAAAAACTAACCACTGATGAATCTCTTGATAAGAAATATGTATTAGAGATGGTAAATAACATACAACAGGTTAGCAACCATTCCTTAAAATGTGGCTATGATGCACTGGAGGCTTCATTTAGATCAGCCATGACAGGCACAGTGATAAGAAGGCATGCATGGCTAAAGGAACAAGCTTTACCGGATCATGTTAAAGCTAAGTTGCTAGATGCTCCTATGGACAAGACAAGTTTGTTTGGCACACCTGCCCAGCAGGTTATGAAGAAAATGGAAGAAAAGGCAAAATCTGTTCAAACTGTTAAAGATTTCTTGCAGGTTCAACCCCAAGGTTTAGCAGGAACTGGCCTGCCAAAAATTGGTCCTTTCCTGACTCCACAAAATTTCAAAGGGGCAGGAATAGGCGTTCCAGAGGCAGAAACCAATCCAGAGGAGGTGCCTACAGAGGACGACAGTGGCAAGGTAACAACAGAGGCACAGACACAGCCACTGCCACTACATCAGCACAACCACAGTGACTTAATCCTAAATCCGCCTACCAGGGAACAAATAGCAGCTCCTCTAGGCGGAAAGTTAACCTTATTTTCAAAGAACTGGCACTACATAACAAAAGACAAGTGGATTTTACAAACCATAGATCAAGGTTACCGGTTTCACTTCCACACTTTACCAGTCAAAAGAGGAATGCCAAATCTACCTCCAAATCAAAAAACAGAGGCTCTACGTCAGATAATGGAGTTAGCAAACATGAGAGCTGTGGAAAGAGTGCCAACAGCAGAACAAGGAAAGGGGTTCTATTCCAGACTATTCCTAGTTCCAAGAAAGGCAAAAAAGTTGGAGACCAATTCTCGACCTGTCCACCTTAAATACATACATCATTGTCCCAAAATTCAAAATGCTGACCCTACAGCAACTTCTTCCCATGCTGGGCAAGGAGTCTTGGCTGGTAACTCTAGATCTCAAGGAGGCATACCTGCACGTCCCCATTCGACCAATCTGCAGAAGATACCTCAGATTTCTTGCAGGATCAGAGCACTATCAATTCTCAGCATTGCCCTTTGGCTTATCTACTGCCCAGAGTATTCACAAAATGCCTGGCATCAGTAATCGCCCATTGCAGACTACAGGGAATTCAAATTTACCCATACCTGGACGACTGCCTGCTACAAGGGGACAACAAAAGCAAGCTGACAACAGATTTACAAAGGGTCATTTACTTGCTACAAGGACTGGGATACACAGTCAATTTACAAAAGTCAAGGCTGATACCATCCCAAACAAGGACATTCTTGGGCGGAATTGGACACAGTACAACAAATGGCATTCCTGACTACAGAAAAACAAAAGAACTTCCTCTTTACTTCTTGGCACTAACAAAACTGAACAAGTTAACAGCAAGAAAAGTTCTGCAGGCCTTGGGCTTCATGGCATCATGCATAATCTTGGTCCCATTTGCCAGACTACATATGAGGAAACTACAGTGGTACCTAAAGAATTTATGGTCCCAACACAGACACAGTCTAGAAACAGAAATCCCACTAATTCCATGCTTAAAACAGGAGTTCCTATGGTGGGCTCAGGCATGCCAGTCAAACCCAGGCCTACCCTTTCGCAGATGTCAACCAAGCCAGACCATCACAACAGACGCTTCAGACCTAGGATGGGGGGCCCACATGCTGGACAAATGCGTGCAAGGATTGTGGACACAGGATCAACTTCACAGGATCAACTTCACCTGCACATCAATCTAAAAGAAATGCTGGCAGTAAAACTGGCAATCCAAAAGTTCAAACCATTTCTCAAAGAGGGCCAGTTGATGATAAGGACAGACAACACCACAGTCATGTGGTACATCAACAAACAGGGAGGCACTCATTCATACCCCCTATGCAGAATGACCTTGGAGCTGTGGACCCTGGCACTCAGCTACAACATTCAGTTACAGGCAATATTTGTACCGGGGAAAGACAATACTCTAGCAGACATATTAAGCAGAACCACCTCGGATGCCCACGAATGGAAGCTGCACCTGGACATCTTCAAGACCATCTCAAAGAAATGGGGAATGCCACAGATAGACCTATTCGCATCACCTCTCAATCACCAGCTCAAAAATGCTGCACAAGGACATTCCACCCACTAGCATGGAAAGTGGACTCACTCTCCTTCAACTGGAAAGGCCTAACAGCATATGCATTCCCACCTCTTCCTTTGATACACAAGGTACTACTAAAAATCAAGGAAGAACGTCCAAGGATAATCCTGATAGCTCCAAACTGGCCAAGACAACACTGGTACCCACTACTGAAGAGCATGTCTCGAACAATATTTGGCCAATACCCTGATGCCTTTGTTAACTCAGAACAACTACAGCATCATACATCCAAACCTAAAACGCTGCAACTGACTGCATGGAACATCACATAGCAGCAGCTAATCCAGAACTTTCCCAAAGAGTTAAAGACATTATTCTTGAAGCACGAGACCTTCAACAAGAAGGAACTATGCTGGAAAATGGAAAAGGTTTGTCATTTGGAGTGCGGAAAGAGGAAAAGATGTGTCAAACATAGATATGCCTAACATTCTGGAGTATCTGGCGAACTTCTTCATTCAGGCCTGTCCTACTCCTCCATCAAGATACATGCATCAGCTATTTCAGCAGAATACAGCTTTGATCCACCTGTTTTTCGCACCCTTTGCTCAGGCAGTTCCTCAGAGGAATCAAGAATGTAAAACCTCCAAGGAAACCGCCATTACCAGCTTGGGATTTAAACTTTGTGCTAGAAAAGTTAACACTATCACCCTTTGAACCAGCAGCAACAGCAGACCTACAACACCTGTCATGGAAAACTGCTTTCCTACTGGCAATTACTTCAGCAAGGAGGGTTTCAGAGCTACAGGCCTTAATGGCAGTGCAACCCTTCCTAATCTTCCACCAAGATAGTGTCCATGAGGACTAATCCTACATTTATGCCCAAGGTGGTATCCAGAGTGTCTTTAAACCAGGCAATCCACCTACCTACCTTCTTTCCCAACCCACAAAACAGAGGGAAAGAATACTGCATACCTTGGATGTACATAGACAGCTACGCTACTACTTGGACAGAACAAAAAATAGCAGAAAGACTGACCAACTTTTTGTAGCCTATGCAACAGGAAGGGAAGGAAAAGCTATTTCCAAACAGACAATCTCTAAATGGATAGGAAATTGCATACGATACTGTTACTCCTTCCATGGAAAACCAATTCCACAGAACATAAGACCTCATTCTACAAGAGCAACAGCCACTACCACAGCCTTCTTACGAGGAGTGGCAACCAAAGACATTATTGAGGCGGCTACTTGGACCTCCGTGCATACATTTGCCAAGCATTATAATTTGCCTCTATATTCCAGATCCCGAGCAGGGTTTGCCACTGCTGTACTGCAAGGGATCCTAAACACACCATAATCTACTTTTATCCGCCTCCCTAGTTGGCTATGGTATTCTACCCACTTGTTATGACTGCAGATGCATCCATGAAGGACATAGTACAGTTTTGTACCTACCATAAATGTAGATGTCCGAACTGGATAGCATCTGCAGTCAGGATTACCCTCCCTCCTTCCCTCTGTGGTACTCCTAGGGTGTTTACCCTCCTAATAGCTAGCTGTTGGGGGAGTCTTTATGGTGTATTTGTTTGTATATATGTACATATATGCTTATTGTTGTGTTTACCTCTATCTATTTGGAAACATTGGCATCTATCCAAATTTTAGCCTGCAAGAGGGCTACTGGCATCTGGGGCAAGAAACACTGAGGAAAATGGCGTCGGCTGATGCTTTTATACCCGAAGACCAACAGAGATGACGTCGGGTGGAGTGCGACATCAGCCGAAGCCGGACCCGGACTTTGGAATCCGGCCGACTGCAGGGCTGCCTGACGACAGGACAACCCACTTGTTATGACTGCAGATGCTATCCAGTTCGGACATCTACATTTATGGTAGGTACAAAACTGTATTTTCTGTAATTTTCTTGCCTTTGTGCTGTAACTGAGCAGATCTGAGTGTATCCTTCGAGATTGTTGACATAGCTGTAGAATGCTTTGTGGTTGTCCTTGGAATTTTTGGCGATATATTTTTTTTTGTGTGTGTTCGTAGATAGCTTTGCAGGATCTTATAAGGGATCTCAGCTTCATACTGAGGCCGACCAGGGATCTCCTGCACTCATGGGATCTTGCACTTTTGCAACAGTTTCTTTCTTCTGTTGTACAGTTTGTTTATGGCAGGGGACCACCAGATTGGCTTCCTGTTTTTTGGAGGATACCGTCTTGGTTCTGTTTGGGATAGCACGATCCATGCACTTGTACAAGTGCTTATAGAATGCATTTGTGTAGGATTCAGCAGTTGTAACTGTATTGTCCATCTGCTTGGGTGTCATGAAGTTCACCACTTCTGTCTTAAGAAGCCGAACTTGGCTTTGGAGAAATTTTTACTATGGTTTCCTTAATGGGGGGTGGTGGCAGGATGTGGATGTCAAGGGTGATTAGCTTATGGTCAGATCGGACCAACGGGGAGTTGACTTCTGGTGTGCAACACCATTCACTCATGTTGGTAATGACTAGGACTAGGATATTGTTGCCCCTGTATTGTCTTGTCAGTAAGTGTAGTACACTCCCTCTTATGCAGCCTCTGTTTAACCAGCCATCCAATTTCTGCCGTAGCCAAGCAAAAGACAGAGAAGAATAGCACTTCTGCCTCCTGTGGATAAATGACACATTTGAGTTTTAGACTTCATATTCATTAGAAAATGCATACTAACACAAATCCTGTTCTAGCTGATTCATAACCTATAATTGCTATTTTGTATGCACTTTCTGATTAATCACCCATTTGTTTATCCAGCCTAAGGTCCAGCCCCACATGACCGGATAAGTGAGTCTACTAAGATTTATAGTTTGGGAATTCCTAGTATGGGAATGGAAAAGGGTAACCTGTGTCAAATTGGACAGTTCCAGTTTTTCCTTACTGTCATGTTCCCACCATGCTAAAACTTTTCCAGCCAGGATTAAGGCACATTCTAAGGGCCTTGTTTTCTTTGACATATTGGTAAGGGGTGGACTCAAAAAAATTTGAGGCAGTCAAGTGATCCTCTGTACATATTTTTACAAAGCATTACATACTGGATTTATTTTCAAAGACCAGGACTGGCTTTGCTAGGTTCATTCTCATGTGGCTTCTGGACCTGTTTCCTCCCTACTCGCTTTGGTAGTCTACCCAGCTGTGGGAGTTATGAACATAATACATTTGTGCAAGTTGCATTTAGATAGTTTTATTCCTCACTGCAGCAGTACCTGCACCTACCCCCATCCACCTTCTACCGTATATAGTTATTTGGACAAATTATCTTTTTGGGGTTACAGGATTAGTAAGCTTGATTTTGTTTGGATAAAGTCCTGAAGTTGTCTACGTTCTGGATTGTCACATAAAGGAAGTCAGAAATCTATCAGTAGATGGTGTAGTAACACACAGTATATTTAATTTCCATTGGCTCTCTTGAATAGTAGAGCAAACTTTCTACTTAATGCACTCTTTCAACAGTGTCTGCTTCTCCATATAACTTGCTACATGTGCAGCGTCATACTCCCCAAGGAATACAGCTGATGCACTCAAGTTAGAGCCTGCTGTGGACTAGCAGTTAAGAAAATTAAACTTCTAAAATTGGGCATACTTCATGGAAACCAATACAAATGCTTAAATAAGAGGTACTTAAAGGCTTAAAACTAAAGGAACTCCTTTTCAAGGAATATTAATGCAAATGCCAAATAGGCAAATATTTTGATTATTGAATATTCAAATTTTATTACCACCAGGCAGAGGTAATACATCTGTAGTAAACTATCTATTTGTACACAAGTTTGTAAATCTGTATATGGACCTTAGCAGAGCCACCGTTGGCTGTTTCTTTCTCTTAGTCAAATGTTTTATCAATATCAAAGGTTGCAAGTTATACATATCACAGACATATATGTTGCCTACAAATATAGCAGTATCACCACTGCTGTTGCTTGATGCAACTTAATTTCCATACTGTGACTGTAACTGGGATTGCTACAAAGGAAGTAATGCTTTCCTACATAGCTGTGTTATTGTAGTCTCCTACCCTACTGTGTGTATTTACATCTGTAGTTCTACTCTCATTATAAATTATGAATATCGTGACTGTGTGGTGCTTTTAAATTTTGAATAGTTATTGAGTACTATATCATTGCAGCTGCTGGTGCTCCCTGGAGCCCAAGTCTTCCTGAAAGAGTTGAAAGAAAAAAGTTTCATCTCTGCTTTTGGAGATGCTGGTCAGCTAATAAATATGGGCTTTGGTATTGTGAGAACTAAATGTTTTCCATATTTTTGTAGCAGAACTGCATTAATTCATAATCTGGTATTTCCATATGAACCCATCACTCTGTACACCTACAAGCCTGACAATAACCAGAGGTCAGAATCACACTCTCTTTTGTGAGGTAAAGATCTTAACCATTATGCCAAATTCTCCCCTAATTATAAAAATTGAATGGTACATTGTTTCTTACGCACTGTTAAGTCTCAGTAGTGGCTTAACTACAGTTGCTATACCTGCCACATCATAGAAGTTATGATACAGCAAGCCTATAAATAAACTGTTGGAAGTACCATGGTCTTATTTTTTTCTTGCACTAGTCATTGGAAGGATGATGCTTTATAAGAATGCACTTAATTATATAAACATATTGTAGTAGGGAAGCTTTATATCAGGCGTAATACTTTTGTGTTTTTATAAGTTATCTTTCAGAATAACAGTGATGAGTGGTTGTTACAGAATCTAAGAAACAATGTGGAAGAGCTCTAAACTTTTTTTTTATCTGTCAGGGTGCAGAGGCAGCCAATGTGACTGGTCCAGAAGGAGCACCTGTCCAGGGAAGCCGTTATGCTGCTGATAGAAGACGCTTCCGCCGGGGGTACTTTGGACGTCGCCGTGGGGTATCTCGCAGTGTAAGTAGGCTCACTGCATTTTTCTCATATCCTGTCAGACATATTGCTTTAGTCTTCTAGATGCCTGTTGCGATTACTAGTGTGTTCCCTGTACAGGGGGTTAATTGGACTGTTTGCTGACTTTCTTTTTCCTGTGCAGCACAACTTGCAGTATAAGCCTGTTTGACTTTCCTTCAGCTCTTGATAGATCACCTTCTGTACGAAAGAACAATATTAATAAGGTTTGTGGTACTTTTGGAGGGGGCATTCTGAAACTACATGGTTACCTTGTACTAGGACTGTACACAAGATTCTGCAAGTACTGTCAGCCATTTTTAAGGCTGCATAATGCACAAATATGTTAGAGGTTGTTAATCTAATTTTTTGGATATAGTCAGCCCCCATTACACAGCATTAATAGAAATTCTTCCAATTTTCATTTTTTTTTTTTCTCTGCAGAGTGCAATAAATCTTTTTGATTGTGATCCATATCTAATGTGAAGTTGTTCTATTGCGCTGTTAATTCTTACAGATGGGCTTGGAGCTGATCCTCTGCTCCGAGTCAACCTACTACAAAGCTTGAGGTCTTCAGACAGCTCTATGCCAAGTCCCTGTCCCATGATGTACCTTGAGTTGCCTCAGATCTAGTTTGCCACTGCAATAGATCGGAGGTTTCCTTGCACAGCTCGTGCCAGTATAGTTTTTTTCTTGTATCTAGCTAAATTATTTCTCAAAATATTTAGATAGTCTTTAATAGTTACATCTTTTATAGCTTATTAGTAGTTATATTTCTTCTCTTTTTGGCCTTCATTTTTTCTTATAGGCCTTTAATATTCTCTTCCCTTCGGTGTACCTTTACAATATAGCTTGTAGTTTAAACAAGTAGTGTGTGTCAGTAGTGATAGTTTAGTCACAGGATGTTCAGCCCATTTGATGTTTAGGGCTTATTTCACTTGTTTAGCTTTACTAGTTTAATTTTTCTAATTGCGTGGATGTGTCTAGTATCTAAGTAGTCAATTTTTCTGGATACTGTATAATTGATTATGGCTGACCAGGAGAAAGGCGAGAAAAAAGACAAGCATCTAAGTCAGGCTTTAAAAAGTGTCGAAAATGTGGACAAAAGATTTCTGTGACAGTCACGTTAATTGTGTATATTGTCTTGGATCCTTTCACTTGCAAGAAAGCTGCTCCATTTGCCTTTCTTTTTCCTCTACTTCAAGAGAAAAAGAGGACTTCTGAAAGCTTTGAGTGACTAGGAAAAGTCTAGCAAGTCTTCTAAGGCTTCTTCTGAAGTAAAATAAAATCAGAGACTCTCTGCTCCACAGCCTTCGGACTGAGCGTCCTGTCTTTTAGGAGCCAGTCCCCAGTCCTGGAACCGGTGTCCAAAGTATGTCTGATTTTTCCAGTCAGTGCCTCCATCCATTCATTTATCTCGGTCCTCTATCAGCCTTTCCGATTTGAATGTGGATCGTGTGGTGCAGAAGTTGCTGCAGGTACTGGTGTTTGCAAAATTTTTATTGGCTCTGACCCAAGTGGTTGCGGAGCCGAAGACTGTAATGCCATCCAATTCCTTTCCTCTGAGCCATGCCGCTCCTTTGGAGCCAGAAGATTCTGACCTGATTGAGGCTTCAGAGCTGACACCTGTTCCAGTGCCATCGGTTCAGTTTACTCTGACTTCCTCTGCACCTATCGAGGAGTCTAGGAGCAGACGCTCTCCGGTCGGGTCCAGGGAGTATGGTCGGACTAACTTGTCTGTTTCAACTTTGCTTCTCGGGGCCTCGGCTCAGATGAACTCGGCTCCTACCTCTGGCTTGGAGCCCACTTTCCTGGTGCTGAGGGGATGGATGGTTTCTTCGGATCCAGCGGTTCTTTCTCATCGGAGCAGAGGTGCCTTTGAAGCCATGAGGAGAGTGATGTCTCCCAAGTTGTCTACAAATTCAGGTCCAACTACCTCCTCCCCAAAAGTACCTTTGTCCACTTCTGCCTCTCAGATCCTGTCGAAGCAGAGACCCTGAGCCTCAGGAAGCCCCACAGGGTGGCCCTTGCTGTTCCGAGACTTCACCTGAAGTTCCTACTGATGAGATTCCCAGGAAGAGAATTTGCAAGAGGGAGCACCTAGACTCCCCACAGGAGTCTCATCGCATCTGATAGACTTAGATGAATCGGAAGGGTCCCCACCATCCCTCTCTGAAGATGTATCATTTGCTGAGGTATTAGAAATCCTTCGGCAGAGGGGCGGCTGGAAGTCCACCAACCCTATTGAAGATGAGTTGGTTCTCCTCTTGGGCGTCTCCACCCTTCGATGAGGTCATGGAGCTAGACTCACGAAGGGCGTGGGAGTCTCTGGACACCATGTAAGTCCGTCCCTAGGAGGCCTAATTTATTTTGCCCCTCAGGATGTCTTTCCTCACCAAGGGAGTGCCAGCACAGTGGCAGTCACCAAAAAGATGTCAGAAGCTTCTTCCTATATCCATCCTAACAGCGGCTCTGGGATCATAGATACAGGAAGTGCACTTACAGTTCAGTGACTTTTGCCATGAGTTCACTGAAAACTATCTCACATTTTACGAGTCTACAAAGAGACCTAAAAAAGCTTGGATATGCTCTTCAGGGTACAGTGCCTGCAGGAGCTTCAGACATTTGCCTCCCAGCTACCCTCAATTCTATAGTGAACTCGTCCATGTGTCATTTCATATGCAGCTGATGGAACGAGTAGGGCAGCATGTACAGGAATTGCTCTCGAGACATTCCTGGATGCGCTTGTGTTCCTTCGCAGAGCCCTTTGTCATCCTTTGTCAACACCCCTTTTGATGGCTCGTCCCTTTTCGAGCCCAAAGTTAAGGAAACTTTGACTAGGTGTGAGCAGTAAAGAAAGACAGTCTGCCATCGAAGTCAGTTTTTCCACCCTTACCAGACCCTACCCCAAGGGTTAAAAGGGAGGGAAAGATGTGGTTCCAAAAAGTCCAAGGAGCTTTTCTGGACACGTGTGGTGAACCCCCCTCCAGGGGCAGAGGTGGGGGCAATAATGGAAGATGCTGCCCTCGTGGGGGGGGGGGGTCTGCAAAAGCAGGGCGACAAAGACCAGTTCTTTTGGAAGCCCTACTAGCACTCCTAAAAGGCTAGACTGTCCTGCTCTGGAGGCAGTCGGGGGTCACTTATCTTTGTTTCCAGACGCCTGGCTCAAAATAAACAACTGGGTACAAAGTATAGTTTCCAGAGGATATTTCATTCTTTTCTCCACTCCACCTCCATTGACAACCACAATCCCGGACATTCCACCCAGTTACAGGGAACAAGTAACAGTAGAGGTCTAAACCTTGCTAAGAAGTCATCCAACCAGTCCCAGCAGACCAGACAGGATCTGGAACTTAAGATTCCTTTTAGTTCCAAAAAAGATGGGACTGGAGACCTATTTTGGATCTCAGCAGACTAAACCGATCTGTTAAGTTCTGGATGGTCACGCTTCAGTCTATACTTCCCTTCTTAGGGAAAGACAGTTGGATGTGCTCGATATATCTACAGGATGCGTACTACATATAAAACTGGCCAGACCATCCAGGGATCATCTCCTGCGCTTCCGGCTGGGAGCCAATCATTACCAGTTTTGAGCACTGCCCTTTGGTTTCACTACAGCCCCCAGTGTGCACCAAATGTATGGCAGTGGTCACAGCTCACCTGAGGCGTTTAGGATTCTAGGTGTTTCTGTAAGACTTGGCTCCTCACCACCACCACCAGGCATCAGTTAATACAAGCCAGGGACACCACCACCACCAGGCATCAGCTAATACAAGCCAGGGACACCACTCTTGCTCTCTGCAATCATCTGGGCATTACCATAAATTCAGAAAAATCTGCCTTGCCATCACAACATATCGTTTTTATCGGAGCAGAATTGGACACAATCACCCCTTTAAAACTTCCAGCAGAAAGTGTTATTACCTCGTCAGCAGGTCCACAACATATCCAGGGACAAGGCTCCAGCATCAGAAGTGCTAAAGTTGTTAGGCATGATGGCAGCTGCAATATTAGTAATACCATTGGGTCGCATGCACATGCAGATTCTACAATGGCTGCTATTCACTCAGTGCTCTTACCATGAGCTCCCCATGTCTCATCTCATAATTATCACAAACACTTGCAAAAAGGATTTTCGGTGGTAGTTGACCTCTCCATGATAGGTCGTCCTTTTATCCTACTCTCACCAGCAACCACAGTGACCACTGATGCTTGCCTGATATGGTGGGGGGGGGGGCATTTTCAGGGAAGAACAGCCCAAGACACATGGACCAGACAGGAGACACTGCTGCATATCAATGTCCTGGAGATGAGTGGTACTTTTGTCATTGCAGTACTTTTAGGACTCTCTCCCTCTGGGGATAGTTGCGATTCAGATGGACATGTCAGTGGCCTGGTACTTGAAGAAGCAAGGATGAACCAGGTCTTGCCTCCTTTATCGCAAGGCTCTAATGGCAGTGGGCTACATCCACCCAGCACTTTCTGAAAGCAACACAACATCCCGGGGAAATCCAGCGTGATTGCAGACAAACTGAGCAGGGCAATTTTGTTGCTTCACAAGTGGTCCCTCAAAAAGGATAGCGGAGAGAATGTTCCACAGGTGAGGCCAGCCTTGCTGCAACCTTTTTGCCTCCCACATTAACACAAAATGCAGAGTCTACTTTGCCCCGATTCCCCCTCTGGGAGAATCCCCAAGGGACGCACTCTTACACGATTGGCCTCTGGGTCTCCTCTATGCATTCCCACCAATTCCCTTGATACCCAAAGTACTACAGAAAGCAAAAGCCCTGGGAAGGACCATCATTGTAATAGCCCCTTATTGGCCTTGTCGGATTTGGATGCCTTTCCTTCGACTTCATCCTGTACAGTTCTAGTTCTATACTTTGTGACGCATTCGTCGGAGGCTCTTCATTCCTCTCCAATCCCTGAAATTGACAGTTTGGCTTATTCCAATTCCCAACATAGCCAGGTCCATAACCTCTCAAACGAAACCCAGCATGTTTGATATCTTCTTATAGGTAGGTACTAGGCTATTGGCCCTAGGGTCTATATAAGTCTAGCCAAAAAGGTACCCTGGCTTTTGCCACCCAAGAAAATTATTTTCCTGTGCCCCTGTCGAGCAGAGCCACAGAAGTGATCCCTGGGGTGAATTTCCCATCTCCCATCCAACCATCAAGATTTTTCTTGGAGTGCTAATGAGCTTTGTTTGATATAGATGGTTTGTTCGAGTGTGGGAAGTCTCTGGGATAGGAATCTATCCCTCCAGCATGTTCTGTTTATTTTTAACCAGGTTTAGGTCCCTAGAGCGTGTAGCTGTGAAGGATTGTGATTTCTTTAAGTGGAGCATGTCCAACAACTCTGGGTTTGACATAGCTTTGTATGTTGGGCAGAGATCATCTCCGAGTAGGTGATATGCAACGGAGTAAAGCTGGAGTTGCTGTCTGCGTAGGGCATCTGAGGTCGGTAATCCTCTGAGGTATTTCTGTGGCCTTTCCAGTTGTAGATGTCTTGTGAGGTGCATACCAAAAGGGGCGCTGTATTATATAATGGGTCTGAGTGACAGAGTGGAACAATGACCTCTTTTTTTTTTTTTTTTCCTGGATGAGAAGCCTTTTGCGATGTGTGCCATGTAGAAAGATTTCCCAGACTGCTGTGGTGATGTGATTATCAAAGGAGAGACTACTGTCCACCTGTGTCCCAAGGTCTCTTATCACACTTTTGGTGTTAAGTAGGCTACCACCTATGGTGGTAGTTCATGGGTACAGAGTTTTTACCAAAAGGGATGACAGTGTACTTATTGGCATTGAGCTTGAGGCCATGGCTTTGACACCAGGCATCTGTCTCAGTGAGGCCCTTTTGTAGGATGTCCACATCGTTAGGAGTTTCGATTATGGCTTCTAGTTTTTAGTCATCTGCAAACTTCATTAGCCAAAGACCTTCTGTTAGCCTGTACTTCAGAGAAGTAGATACCAAGCAGGAGAGGAACCAGGACTGAATCCTGTGGTACTCCACTTGTCACTGGTCTGAAGTCTGATTTGGAGTCTGCTACTTTCACAGTGTGGGTTCCGTCAGTGAGCCAGTTGGCAACCCATCTTGTAACACAGGGATTTATACCTAGTTTAGTGAGTATAATTCCATAGTGGGGGGATGGTTTCGAAAACCTTGGTGAGATCTAGATAGGCTGTGTACCACCTTACTCTCATCTACGGCTTTGGTGACCGCTTCAAAGTCTATCAGGCTTAGGAGACATGATCTGCCTTTTACAAACCTGAACTGGGTGGAGTCCAGAGTTTGGAGAATACCAGTGTCATTGTTTATAAGTTCCATGAAACGTTCCATAGCCTTGCAGACCAGGCTCATCAGGCTAATGGGGCGGTAGTTCCCCGGGTCCATGGTGGCTCCCCTTTTGTGGAGTGGGTTGACGGTCGCTGTGCACCATTCAGTGGGCACAAAGCCTGAGGTAGGGCTTTGAACATGGTACTTGGGTGGGGTGCCAGTTTCTGTAGTTAGTGTAGAATGCAGCCTGGGATGTTGTCAGGTCCCATGGATGCTGTGTTCTTTGCTTTGGAGAGTGTGCTTTACCTGTGCAGCTGTGATTACAGGAACTTTGCATTCTTCTGGTATAGAGATGGTCCCTTTAGGGGGTGAGGGGGGGCAGGAGACCACCAGATTGGCTTCCTTTTTTGGAGGATATCATCTTGGTTCTATTGGGGATTGCACGATCCATGCACTCTAAGTGCTTATAAAGTGCATTTGTGTAGGATTCAGCAGTTCTCTGTTGTCCGTCTGCATGGGTGTCGTGAAGTTTGCCACTTCTATCTTAAGCATGAAGTTGGCTTTGGAGAAATTTATTAGTGGTTTCCCTAATGGGGGGTGGGGGCAGGATCTGGATGTCTAGGGTGATTAGCTTGTCTGATCTGACCAATGAACTGACCTCTGGTGTGGAACACTGGTTGCCCATGTTGACCAGGTGTAGGATATTGCTGCCCCTGGTGGGGGTGTTGATAAGTTGATCCAAGGCATTGGAATTTATGAATTCAGAAACAGTTGAGCAAAAGAGTTGGTACAGGAGTTGTTTTCCCAGTTAATGGTGGGGTAGTTGAAATCGCCCATTATTAGGGTGTTGGGTTGTACCCTAATATTTTCCAGTGCATCAAGGAGTGGAAATCCTGGGGCATGGTGTGGGGGGGTCTGTAGCAGTCTACAATGTGGATTGTGGTCTTGCCCAGAGTTAGTTGCACTTGGATAATCTCGGATGCATTATGCTGAGCAGCTAGCCTGGAGGTGTGTGGATATCCTTAATGAATATGGATACACCTCTGCCTTTAGTGTTTCAGTCCAGGTTAGGTGGCCGAAAGGTGTGGCATGAATTATAGCCTGGTATTGCAGGGGTGCTGTCTGGAGCCTTGAACCAGGTTTCTGTCACTGCACAGATGTCTGCTCCATTTTAGAGTGCCTCGTGAGTGCATTTTGAGGTTTTAGACTTCTAGCACTGAGTAACATTACCCTCAGATTTTGCTTGCTTGTACCTGTTACGGTGGTGAATTTGTCATTTGAACCATGCCTAAAAAGGCACTATAGGGGTGGCAAAAGCCTTAGCCAGTGTCCGGAATCCCAAGGGCGACAGGTGCACGCCATCTCTGGCAAAGCATTGTGGTCTATCATGTCATCCCAGGCAGACTGATACTGGATCCCTTTAGAATGACACCAGAAGCTTAGCCAGTTGAAGTCAATCATTTTGTCCTTGTACTGTGGTATTCTGGGTGATGGCAGGATGATACTCGAGGCTAGGGTCATACCTGCCTGGGCTAAAGATCGGACAGCTCCATGTCTCTTTTAATGTAGTCCAGGGAGGTACGTCTTGGGTCATTCACACCAACATGGTCAATGACTGGGTCGTATTTGTACTTGTGGAGTAACCTGAGTGCGTGCTTTGTGGCATATCCTGGCAGCTGACAGTAACTTTCTCCTTGTTTAGCCTGGTGAGTGGAACATCCGTGTGCCTGACTATAGTCACCTATGACTAGAGTGTTGGGTACGTTGTGTCTCATCGGCTGTGGTTGAGTGGCACACTGAGTTTGTGGGCGCTGTAATTTGGGTTGTGTTGGGGGGTGGAGGTTGCTTGCATTTCTGCTTTGGTGGTCCCTGTTGCTTGGACAGATTTTTGAGAGCCTCTGCGAATGTAGGTGTGTTTTGTGTGTTTTGATGGTGTAGGTTTTGAGGGACTATGATGTGTGGTATGGTACAAGTGTTTACCTTCTCTTGACTGTCTAGTCCAGTCTTGGTGAAGAGAGCTTTGCATCCAGTTTGGCTATATAATTGCATCTCACAGGTTGTAGTGTTGGGTGGTAGGAGGAGAGGGTTGTCTGTGTACATGCAGCAATTGCTGCATTGCCCCAAGATGCCAAGATTCATCAGGTACACAGGAGAAAACACCAGGAGCGGACACTTAAACATGCCCTGGATAGGTGCATGTTAAGTACTAAAAATTGTTTTCCTCTAGACAAGTGAGGAAAGTTAAGTGCTGTAGTAATTTGTAGCCTATTTAGTGCTTACGAGTTCTGAACAAGTGCTGAGCTCAAACAGATTTGATTGCTAAAACTAAAACTGGCTAGTTCTAAGGGAAAGTTCGAAGAGCAGACTTTATGGCGCTGGGAATAGTTTAACTGTAGCGAAGCGGCAATGCATTTTTTTTTTTTTTTTTTAGATAAGCTACCTAGTGCTTACCACTCCCACTGATAAGCTAGGCTTCCCTCCAACACAGAAAGGCTTGGGGTCTCAGAAATTTACCAACAGTCCTGGATACAGCAAATCTGTGTCTGGACTACACTACTTGCAGGAAAGGCAGGAAACAAGCTTAGAATTTTTTTTTTGTAAAGTGGAAAGGGAGAAAGGAGGAGCAGAAGATAATTCAACGTTAAACTAAGTGGGTTGGCCTTCTCAAATGTTCTCCCTGTATTAGGTAGAATGAGGTAATGACTCTAGACTGGGAAGTGTCCCAGATCAAATTTACAGTAGGGGTGGGCAACTGCAAAGCCACCAAGTATAAGAACAGGATACCATTAGCGAGGGAGGGAAACAAAAATCAGAACAAATAAACCAAAGCAGATGCTTAACAATTGTAGTAAATTTCCAGTTAATACCTCACACATAGTGAATCTAGCTAGAAAAGTATGCAGCAGACAAAAGTGCTATCAATAACTCGTAAAAATAAGCAAAAAAACAGGATTCTTAATGTTATACATCACAGATTAGTTTGCTCAGTGCCCTTCCTCCGATTAGCACAGTGGGAAATGGCAGAAACACAAGTTAACTTTAACAAAGTTGAAACCTGAAACAACTTTAAAAAAAGCTCAAAAGAACCAATGAGTTGTTTACTCCAAGCTGTAGTCCAGGTAACCCCAATCAGCCAATGACCATAAACACGTCCCTCTCACTGAAATGCTATACTGGCTTTGGCTAAACTAAGATGGCCTGGAACATGTGCTCAGACACAGCCTCTACCAACAAACTAGGCCCAAAACTTAAGCCTGAATATGGACAATGCTACAGCTACCCACACTACTTAGCTAGACAAAACTGCAGAAATGTTTAAACACATAAAGGAGCAAGGAGACTCTAGAGAATGCTTTTAACTGCAAACAATTAAGTTATATGATAAACTCAACTTTGCAGGAAATCAGAACAAACCCAAACGGATGCTTAGCAATTGTAGAGAATTTCCAGTTAATACCTCACACACAATGAAACTAGCTAGAATAGTATGCAGCAGACTAAGTGCTATAAATAACTCGTAAAAATAAGCAAAAAAACATGATACTTAATGTTCTATATCACAGATCAGTTTGCTCAGTGCCCTTCCTCCAATTAGCTCAGTGTGAAATGGGTAATTAGTAAGTCATAAGTCCTCTACTAGAAAATTGTACCTTAGCAAATGGAGAAGATTTTGTATATGGGCTTCTCAAAATAACATTGATCCCTATCAAGCCCCCATTTCCTCAGTTAGAATTTTTGACTGCTTTTCAATAAAGGAGCTGCGGCAACTAGAGTTCGGGTACAGCTGGCTGCCATCTTGAGTTTTCACCTTGGTGTTGAAGGATTGAACATAATGTCACACAAGCGATCTAAAGCTTTTCTCAAAGGGATTTTCCATCTCAGACCACCTGTGAAGTCCCCTTATACCCAATGGAACCCAAATTTTATGCTTTCTCACGTTATCCTCCCACCTTTCGAGCCTGCTTCAACATGTGGTTTGAAATATTTGTCTTGGAAGACTATATATTTGATTTTCCATGCTGACAGTGTCCCTGCGAACAAATCCTTCATTTTTACCTAAAGTTTGTACTGAAGCTAACCTCAACCAGATCGTGAAGTTACCATTGTTCTTCCCCAAACACACCAACGACTTAGAGTATATGCTGCACAAACTTGATGTTCGTAGACGGCTCAGATTTTACCTGAATAGAACAAGAGTTCAAAAAATCAGAGCAACTTTTCGTTTCTTTTTCAGATTCTAGGAAAGGTATGCCAGTGGCAAAAACACTGTCTAGTATCACCTACACTTGTTCAGCTGCCAACTTTTACAGCATACAATTAAGCCTCATTCTACCAGAGCAGTGTCTACATCTCAGAGTGAACGTAGAGATAGAACAACTTCATATAAAGAAGTTATGTATTCACCATAACGTCTCATTTGAGTTGTTCATCTCTCCTTCATTTTTCCAACCCTCCTACCCCGCCCAGGGTTTTTTGAGGACAGAGAAACTAGTTTTATCCTGGTTGCTCAGTCTTTCTATGGGTGTTCTCCTAAAGAGTGATAGAATGGCACATCATAATTAGATGCAGCAAACAAGATCTGAGGTAACTCAAGGTGCATCATGGGATAGGGACTTGGCCTCCAGCTGTCTAAAGACCTCGAGCTTTGTAGTAGGCAGACTCGGAGTAGAGGATTGGCTCCAAACCCATCTGTAAGAATGAAGGCTAGATGAACGACTCGCATGGAACGTTTTGGGGATTGCTTAACTTTTGTTTTATGTGCAGAAGTTTAGAAAACATTTAAATTTCTTACCAGCAGTTTAAATATTTCCAAGGGTGTTTCAATTTTGGGATTGTGGTGTGTTGGCGACATTGTTGTACATGTTGTGTGCATTACCAAGGCCGCAGCCTCACCATCTTTATCACCCGCCTTTTTCTAACCAGTGGCAGGCTCTTTAGATCCTCAACTTTGTAGCACAAATCTTATAAGTCAGTCTCCCAACCCATTTGGAGTTTTAGTTGATTAGTGATTCTCCACAGTGTTGGAGGGACTGTTTCCATTTGACCACACGCCCATAGATTTCAAATGAACTGATATTTCCATTTGGCAGTTACCACAGCACAACAGAGGATGACAGGTTTTTTGAAGAGTTAATTGTAATAAGTCTTCCTTTTCCATCAGTCTGCAGCAGTACTTGGTGAGAAAAAGCTCTCATGGACTCCACCACAGAATTTCCTACCTGATGCCAGAATGTCTCTAATGATTGTAGTGCTTGGATACAAGTATGTTTGGGAAGTACCAGGAGTGCAGAATCTACTTGAATTTCCCAGATGTAGGAAAGGTTACCCAAGTTGGTCTCTTTGTTTTACTATCTGTAGTGCAGGGAAGAGGGTTTAGCAACTCTAGAGTTTCAGGGTCCATAAGAAAGTTGGCAAAAGATCAGCATTATATCATGTAATTCTGTGGTGGAATGGTCAGACCTTACACTGGTTCATATTGGTGGTTTGTGATTTATGTGGAGACGTGTGAGAAACCTTTGTAAGGAATGGGGTATGACAGATTAGGAAATACACAGACAGTAAATATATGGAAAATGTGGGAAGACACTGATAAGAGGGGAAAGAATATATTTAAGGAGAGATGTGGGAAGACATTGATGAGAAGAGGGGAAAATATATTTTAAGGAGAGATGTGGGAAGACCTTGAGAAGAGTGGGAATAATGTTTAAGGAGAGAGGGTAACTTTGGTAGATGTAAATACGTTTGTGAAGAAGTGACTGCACCATGGATTTTTAAGTAAATAGACACAAGTGCGTAGGAGGGTACTAGGGAAATGGGAAGAAATATTACCATTAGTGGAGGAACAGTTGCAAGAAGAGAAGAATTAACAATTTAGGACTTTGAGGAACTAAACTTTTTGGGGTAAGGGGGATTGTCTGGTTACAGAAGATTGGTCAGGAGGATAGTGGGGAAAGATGCAAGTATATAGGCAAGATGTAGTAGAGAAGACAGGAGAAATAGGGCATAACTGAAGGATAGAAAAGGACGGGGAGAATAAACATTCAGAAGAGAGATTTGTCGACTTGACAAAAATTAAGAGGTGGATTAAAGATAGCTTTCTGCATATCTCATTTGGCAAATGTTTTATGCCAGATGCCCTTCCTGACAACCCTCCCCATTTATCCGGGCTTGGGACCGGCACGAAGAAATGCGCTTGCTTGTGCAATCCCAGTGGCTGGATGCTGGGTATATTGAGAAAAGGATGAAGCTGCCAGGTAAGAGGAAAAGAGGAAGGCCTAAGATAAGGTTTATGGATGTGGTGAGTGAGGACATGTAGGTGGTTGTGCGACAGAGCAAGATGCAGAGGACAGGAAGAAATGGAAACCGATCCACTCTGGCGACCCCTAATGGGAACAGCCTGAAGAGAAAAGATTAGATAGAGTTGTAAGCAAATAAGTGAGTGTGGCACTGGAAATGAAGGACTTAGGACAAGTGTAGGATCAGGATACAAGTTTATTACATATGTGGTATAGAGCTGTAAAGAGTAGCTGACAAAGGTCTGTGGGATAATGCCATATGTTGAAAATGCAGGGAAAGGGAGGTAGATAATATCCTCTTATGGTGGGCTTTAAGTGGGAGAGTGGCAAAGTATACCAGAAAAAGTTGTGCAACATGTGGTTAAGGAGGGATGGCTATTTTTGAAGCCCACAAAAAGTAGTGTGTGTTGGGGAAAGGAAGAAGAGATGCTATTTACCACAGACTATTTAAAAAGGGATATTAGACATGGATGTCAGGTGCTGTCAGAGCGTAAGTGTTGTGGAGAGGTCAGCTGGTTATGGGGGAGTGAGGAGTAACCGAATTTGGGCCAAAAGTTTAAAACAGAAATGGGATGCAGTATAGAAAGGAAGACTGCATAGGACAGGGCGTAGCTTACAGAGGTGAGAAGCAAGTATAATACAAACAAGACTGACTTTGTAATAATTGTCTTAGTTTCTGGTGTCATTCTAAGGGTGTGCAATATTTGTCAGCATAGAAGGAAATGGTCAACAGACCCTGCTGCTTTGCCAGGGATGTTTTGCTGCACCCCTCTCCTCTAGGCTTTCGGATATTGGCTAAAACATTGCCCCCCCCCCCCAATAGTGCCTTTTTTAGGCAATGCCAAACTGAGCACTTCCGACAGCAAATCGAACCTAAACAAAAACTCCACTCCCTGGAAGCTCTCTTTACTGTAGGGAATGCTGATGTCTGGTCTCTGAGATGTAGTTTAAAGCCACGGACCGGCTACTTCACAGGCAAGGACTAAAGGTGGAGGTGTCTATTTACATCAAAAATATACTTCAAGGCTGGTCAAACAGGGCAATGCACTTCATGTTCAAATCACTGTAGGTAAAATCCAGTGTCACTTTCTTGCAAGCTGTAGGTCCCCCTCTGACCCAGGAAACCCATACCATGTATTAAACTTATCCAACCCAATACCGTATTCATGGGTGACTTACCCCACTATTAACTGGGAATCCTATAAGACATCAAACGTACATGCACAGATTCTTGGATTTTGTAAACAAACTCCCTGAACCAGGTAGTACACGCACTAGGGGGTGCAACCATACTGGATCTGGTCCTCACTAATGTGGGAGAGTGCTGCGCACCCCCTACTGTAATGCCCTCCATGGTAAGGCCAGACCACAAAATGGTCTCCTTTTGAAGTAAAAGGAATTTTTCTAAGGCTAACTACCTCCTATTAAGTGAGAACTTGGCAGAATTTCAAGCCCCTATAAACCCTGAGAACACTTCTGCCTATGCAGAACTGTTCAGAAACCCTGTACAAGCATGTTAATAGCTGCATAGAGGCAGTTGTACCCACCCAGAAGTACAGAACTAACTCAAAAAAACAAGCCACCCTGGTGGAATCCATCAGTAGGCTTTATAACAGGAGGAAGAAAATCATGGCAAAATTAGGAGGTACAGAAGCCAGCAGGCTAAAAGTACTCATCAAACTAAATTCAGAGGACAAAGTCTACCAAAGCCAAATTTGAGGTAAGTTTGGCCTTCCAGGCCAAGGACAACTACAAAGCATTCTTTAGCTATGTCCGCAACCTCAAAGGCAGTACACAGTTGTGTGCAGAGTTCATTGTAAATGGAGCCACCTATACTGAGCCAGATGATGTAGCAAACCTCCTGGCTGAAATTCAGCTCCAACTTTACTCCTCTCCCCTTCAACCTTCCCTCAGGAAATGTAAGTACAGCTCCCCCCTACTATCACTAAGGAACAGGTCTTTAATGCTCTTGAGTAAGAACACTGCATCAGTGGGCCCAGACAGTATCCCAGGATGCCTTCTAAATAGTATGAAACATGACCTATCAGGTCTCTAGAATTACTGTTTAGCCTCCAAACAGGCTTCATGAAAGGAGAAAGGCAACAGTCATACTTCTGCACAAAGTTGGGCCATCTGCAGACCCTGGAAACTACAGACCCACAAGTGTCACTAGTCTTGTGTAAAGCCATGGAAAGAATTATGGAGATGGTCAGAGAGTAAACCTCCAGACACTGGACCCAACCCAGTTTGGTTTTGTCAAGGACAAGTCATGCCTACTCAACCTGGTGGACTTCTTTAAGAAGGTCACCAAAGCAATGGATGAGGGCAAAATCGTTCACACTGCCTACCTTGACCTGGCTAAGGCATTTGACACTACTTCACTTGGGCATTGTTGACAGACTCAAGAGGTTCTGGACAAGCCTGTGTCACCCGGTGGATAGCCAGCTGGCTCACAGGACCCAGGATCTTAGAATTGAGAATTCCACCTCTACAAAGTGGACAGTCACAAGTGGAGTCCCTCAGGGATCAGTCCTTGGACCGGTCCTTTTTGGCTTTTACTTGGAAGCCAATGTCAGTGGTCTTTGGCTGACTAAATTTGCAGATTAGGAGTTGTCATTGAATCTCATACTGACACAAATGAATCTCCAGGAGGGGCTGACGCACACTGGTGTCAGAGCCATGGACTAAAACTAAATGCCAAATGCATAATAGTATCCTTTGGGAAGTCCTCCATCCCTGGTAACCATCATTGACAACACACCCTTTAGAGCAGTAGTGTGGGACTTGGGGACACACAGATAATAATCTAGCCTTTGATCACCACGTGTGTAAAATGGTGAAGAAATCATTCTATGGTGCGCAACTTATAAAGAAATGTATGGCATCCAAGTCCAAAAAAGTCGTCGTTCCACTGTATTCGGCATTCATCAGACCTGTCATTGAGTACAATGCCCCCATTGGTATGTACCTAACCAGGCATATCCAACAACTGGAACGTCCACAGAGGATGTTCATCGTGCATACAGCTGCAGTCATTACAGATGGGTTATCCTGCTGTCAGGCATGTCCTCGGTTGGCCGAATTCCAAAGTCTAGGTCCGGCGTCGGTTGTCGTCGCTTCTTCCCTGACGTCAGTGCGGCAGGGGTATAAGAGGCAGCCGCCATTTTCTTCAGTCTTTCTTGCCGTGTGGTGCCCGAAGCAGTTCAAGTGCCGGTCAGCCAGCTCCTGAGATTTACGAAAGTATTTCAGCCGAAGTCTTCTTGAAAGCCAAGTACCCCGTTGGGGAAACTTTTCTTGCCTCAGACCGATGTCAGACAAAGTTAATTGCATTTCATGTGGGAAGCAAATAACGCATAAGGATTTCCACTCTTTCTGTATACCTTGCTTAGGCCCAGACCACGACGTCTCGGCCTGCCGATTTTGTGCTAGCTTCAACAAGCGCAATAGTAAGAGTCGGGCGGAGTTCGCCCTTCACTTTTTTGGCAAAAAAAATTAATTATATTATGTCGTCGGATAATCTGACTCCAGTTTTGAGCAAAAGACGCAAAGATAAGGATTGACATACGAGGTCCGCACAGTCTACTGCGACCACGCTAAGGCCGACTACCGGTTCTCCGGTACTCAGTGAGGCGCCTACGCAGCCCCTGAGTACCGATGACACTACATTACTGGTGTCTTCAGTACCCGAGGTCGCAGGCTCCTCTGCCCCCATTCCTACTGCAGATACCGACGCCACTCCTGGCGGGGAAACTCAGAATTTAGACAGGCCTGCCATTTCTCAAGGGGTCTTCAGGCCTTCCTCCTTTATTAAAGCCTTCACTAAATCTAAAGCAGACATGAAAACCAAAAAACAGGTTCCTCAGACCCCATCTCAAGGCACCATGCCTAAAAAGCAGATGCTTAAAATGGCTGAGGATTTGATTACTCTTATCAGGGGTTCTCAACCCCCCTCTGACAAAAGGCCCAGATTAGAGGAAGACTACCCTTCCTCAGATCAAGCTTCTATTACCTCAGAACTATCTGAGAACCAGGATTATGCCTATTCTCCATTAGAAGACTCTGATGCAGAGGAGTCTATTCCCTCGGTCTCCCGAGGACTACTCTCTTGGGGAAACCCTGCATACATTGAGGGAACACTTTCACTGGGAAGGCCAAGATTACTCAGATTTCAAGAAAAGGCTCGGGGAATTTCTTCTGCTCCCCCAGCATAGGCCACTGGCTATCCCTCCTGTTTTAGTTATATTGGATGATGTGTACACAGAAGCCAGCCTTAATCCAGATTCTTTGCCTCCAGGTCCTGTTAAACCAGACAGGTATTACCAGGTTCCTGATTCTCACCAGTTCCTATATAAAAGCCATACTGCTGACCCTGAAACTATTTCACAAGTTCCCAAGGGAATTAAGGCCTCTACTGCTAAAAACCCATTACCTTCAGAGAGATTCCAGAGCTTTAGAAAGGTGGGGGAAAAAGGTGTACACCTCTGCCACTTTAACCATGAGGGCATTAAACTGTCAGTTCCATATGTTAAAGTATCAACAGTTTTTGATATCTCAGCTGAAAAACAAGATGACACAACCAGAACAACCAGATTTAAGAGTTGCAGGATTTGTTGCATGGTGCAGAGCAAGTGGGTAAACATACCTTGCAGTGTGGTTTTGATGCTTTAGAGGCCTCATGTAGAGCTGCTGTTACGGGGTCTGTTATACGTAGGCATGCTTGGCTCAAAGAGCAAACCTTACCAGATCATGTCAAAGCTAAATTATTAGATGCACCTCTTCAAAAAGATGTATTGTTTGGTGTTAAAGCTGAAGAGGTACTAAAGAAAATGGAGGAAAAAGCGAAGTCAATGCAAACAGTGAAAGATTTCCTGCAGGTACAACCTCCATGTTTCAGCAGAAACTGGCCTTCAAAAAATTGGTCCTTTCCAGCCACGGACAGACCTCAAAGGGGCAGATACAGACGCCCAAGGGGTAGAGGGCAACCTGAAGGATCTTTCGGAGCCAGACAGTGGCAAGCACCAACCCCAAGAAGTGGAGAAGATAGATCAGTCTTTTAGAAAACTGACACAATGACTTCCCCCTACACCTGCCAAGCAAAGCTTTAATGGCAGCACCTTTGGGCGGAAAACTGGCATTCTCAAAAAATTGGCATATTGTTACAAAAGACAAATGGATTCTGGACATTATAGACAGAGGCTACAGGTTCCACTTTCACACCCTTCCAAAAATGAGGCATGCCAAACCTGCCACAAATCAAAGGGCAGAGGCACAGAAACAAATTTCAGCTCTCATGAACATGAAAGCAATTCGAGGTACCTGCAAATGAACAAGGTCAAGGTTTTTATTCCAGACTATTCCTGGTACCAAGGAAAGACAGATTGGAGACCTATCTTAGACCTATCCATCCTAAACACATATCTACAGGTGCCAAAATTCAAGATGCTCACATTACAGCAGCAGCTTCCCATGCTGGGCAAGGAGTCTTGGCTGGTAACATTGGACCTCAAGGAGGCATACCTGCATGTCCCTATCAGACAAGATTGCAGAAGATACCTCAGATTTCTTGCAGGTTCAACCCATTACCAATTCTCTGCATTGCCCTTTGGCTTGTCTACTGCGCCCAGAGTGTTTACGAAATGCCTGGCATCAGTAATCGCCTTCTGCAGACTACAAGGGATACAAATCTACCCATATCTGGACGACTGCCTGATCCAAGCGGACAGCAAGGACATACTACTGCAGCACCTGGCGTTTGTAATAAAACTATTGAACTTCCTGGGATACACAGTCAACAAAAAGAAATCAAAACTAATACCCTCAAATAATTTTCCTGGGTGCTAGCTTGAATACGACCACCCAGATGGCCTACCTCACGCCAGACAAACAAGGGCAACTGTCTCAATACTTCAGAAAAATGGCAACTTTCACCAGGCTAACTGCAAGGAAAGTCCTGCAGGCTCTGGGATTCATGGCATCTTGCATCCTACTCATCCCACGTGCAAAGCTGCATATGAGGAAACTTCAGTGGTACCTAAAAAACTTATGGTCTCAACACAACCACAGCTTGGAAGCAATTATACCACTCATTCCATGCCTTGAAAAGGAATTTTTGTGGTGGGTTCAAGCTTGCCAAAGAAACACAAGTCTTCCTTTCTGTGTACCTCAAGCAACTCAAATCATCACAACAGACGCCTCAGACTACGCCTGGGGAGCACACATGACAGATCAGTGCATTCAGGGAAAATGGACCCGAAAAGAGAAGCACCTTCACATCAACCAAAAGGAAATGCTAGCCGTGCAAAATGCTATTATGACTTTCAAAGACCTACTGCATCCAGGCCAGCTATTGATAAGGACAGACAACACCACAGTGATGTGGTACATAAACAAACAGGGGGGAACTCATTCATACCCCCTGTGCAGGCAAGCCATGACCCTATGGAACACAGCACTGGAATTGCAAATTCAACTACAGGCGCAATTCCTGCCAGGGAAGGAAAACACACTGGCAGACAACCTAAGCAGAAATATGACAGATCCACACGAATGGAAGTTACATCCTCAAGTTTTCACAAAGATAACTTGGGCATGGGGACAGCCAGACATAGATCTCTTTGCTACCCACAGAAATTGCCAGTTGAAAAAATTTTGTTCAAGGACCTATCATCCACAGGCCTGGAAAGTGGACGCACTTTCCTTAAATTGGACAACATTGACAGTCTATGCCTGTCCGCCTCTTCCTCTGCTGCCCGAAGTTCTATTAAAAGCCAGAGCAGAGAGGCCGAAAATGATTCTCATTGCTCCAGACTGGCCAAGACAACACTGGTATCTGCTCCTGAAGAGCCCGACACATTCCCCACCATGGATCCTACCTCCAGTCCCTCTTCTGTTGTCTCAGCACAACTACAAAACCCTTCACAGCCAACTCAAAACCCTAAATCTAGCTGCATGGAGAATTCCTTTATTTCCCAACAGATTCTCCTCTCCAAGGAGGTGCAGGATGTCATCTTGGAGGCCAGAAGACCTTCTACTAGAAAAGCCTACTCTGCCAAATGGAAACGATTTTGTGCCTGGAATCAAGAAAAGGGACAGAATCCTTGTGTAATAAATATACCTCAGTTTACAGTACCTAGCTGAGATGTTAAACAATGGACTTTCCTTCTCCAAGATCCACGCTTCAGCCATTTCTGCACAATACAACACAGATCCTCCTTTATTCTCTCATCCTCTCAAGGCAGTTCCTCAAGGGGGCAAAGAATATAACACCCCCAAGGAAACCACCAGTCCCTGCTTGGGACCTCAACTTCGTATTGGAAAAGCTGACCCTTCCTCCCTTCGAGCCAGCTTCAGCAGCGCTACAATACTTGTCATGGAAAACGGCCTTTCTTCTGGCTATCCCCTCAGCATGCAGGGTTTCGGAGCTACAGGCCCTCATGGCTGTGCAACCATTCATCATTTTCCTTCAGGACAGAGTTTCCTTACGGACCAACCCTAACTTTATGCCAAAGGTAGTGTCCAGTGTAGCTTTGAATCAGACTATCCACTTACCTACCTTTTATCCTAATCCACAAAACAAAGGGGAAAGACTACTACATTCCTTGGACATTCACAGACCACTTTGTTACTATTTGGACAGGACAAAGCCATTCAGGAAATCTGAGCAACTGTTTGTCTTGTGCTGCAGGTGCTCAAGGAAAGGCTATTTCCAAACAGACAATTTCAAAATGGATAGCCCACTGCATACGCTTTTGTTACTCATTTCATTGAAAAACTGCCTGCGTGCATCAGATCCCACTCCACCAGAGCCACAGCTACCTCTACAGCCTTCCTCAGGGGGGTCCCTACCAAGGCCATTTTGGAAGCAACCACCTGGAGTTCAGTGCACACTTTCTCCAAGCACCATCACCTCCCACTATTTTCTAAATCTAGAGCGGGTTTTGCCACAGCAGTCTTGCAGGGCATCCTTGCTCCTCCTAGTTCCACTTAGTGCCTACCACCCCTACTTAGCTTTGGGATTCTTCCCATCTGTAATGACTGCAGCTGTATGCACGATGAACATAGTACAGTTTTGTACCTACCATAAATGTAGATGTTAGAGTGCTCATACAACTGCAGTCCAGGTTACCCCCCCTCCGTCCCCTCTTAGGACAAGCCTTATGACAAACACCTTATACAACCTATTTGGGGTATTCTCTTATGGTATATTTGCTTGCAACTACTGTTTTTTGATTATTCTGTATTGCATGTTTGCATAACTTTGTTTTGCCTTCCTTCTGGGGGCACCTGACATCTGGGGCAAGAAAAACTGAAGAAAATGGCGTCTGCTGCCTCTTTTATACCCCTGCCGCACTGACGTCAGGGAAGAAGCGAAGACAACAGACGCTGGACCTAGACTTTGGAATTCGGCCAACTGAGGACCCGCCTGACGGCAGGATAACCCATCTGTAATGACTGCAGCTGTATGAGCACTCTAACATCTACATTTATGGTAGGTACAAAACTGTACTTTCCTCACTAAAAGAATACAGGGCGCAATGATGTCCTATGCAGACTGCCTCAAGGCCCTCTCCCTGTATTCTATCTCCTACAGGCTTTTGAGGGGATATCTATGCCTGGTTTACAGGGCATTCGGACCCCACTCTGGAATGCTTGCACATCCACAAAACAAACTGCACCAGAATTACCCATTCTAAGGACTTAAACCTTGCCTGTGATATAAATAAGGACCTGCTGGAGTGATAGGTATATATTCCAGAGACTACCCAGTCTGTGGAACAGGCTCCCCATCCATGTGGAGCATAACCCAATTCAAGTGCAACTTGGACAATTGGATGGGAAACAGGAAATTCATCCCTGGTTTGGCAGCTATGTCTCTAATGCAAGTAGGCAACCTGTAAATGGTTAATCTCCCAGGCCCATGCTTACACTTATCAAGGGCATCGGAACTTGTCAGAGATTTGAGATGCATGGCTGGGCTTAAAAAGGCCCTTGTGGTCATTGGCCTAGTGAACACCTATAAAGGTGGTTGCAAGTTTAAGTAGAAATGCACCATAATGTGAAAGTATCGCCTTTTTGATGTGAGGTGGGTTCATACATGACATTTGGGATGAGAATAATTTAAACTTTTTCTAAAGGCTAATATTTACAAGTGGTCTTTTAATACCTCGGCCATATTCTTTTGCTTCACGTACTTCAGCAAAGAAAAAATTACCTTCCTCATCTTCGAAATCTACAAAGTTCCAGATATTCCAGAACTGCTTAATCGCTACTGTAAATGAACAAGGTTGTTTGATTTTTCATGCAATAAGCATATATCCACCCACCGTAAAAGAAAGCACCTTCTCAAGCAAGTCTTTGCATGACTTGTTTATCACTGTGTATTCCAGAGATTCTCTCAAAATGGTGTACAAGGAAGAGTGCATCCATTACCTCCTTAACCCTAGTATGGAAATTAGAATTGAAGGAAGGATAGGGAGCCATCCCCAAAACAAAAACACAGGATGGCATAAATCAACAGTATACAAGACTCTAAACACCCAACTAAGGCATGGTCATAGCATACTCGGATACCATGAATAGAAACATAATTTGCAAAAACCAAGATTATACAAAGGAACAAGGGGCTGAGCAGCATTCAGTAGTCACCAACTGGTTTCAGAGTTACCTGTCTGACTGCCAGCAATCCTTTGTATGGCAGAATGACATTTCCCCAACTACCTGTCTCCATAGGGGTTCCCTAAGGATCCATCCTTGGACCCCTACTCTTCTCTGTTTTCACCAATAATCTAGCCTCTGCCACCAAACATGGCACACTCATACAATACGCAGATGACTCGACCATCATTTGCTCAGCCCAGTCCCTATCCAAACTGCAAAAAGTCACGCAGGAAGCCTTTTCCTCTGTTGAAACTTGGTTATCCGATGCCCAATTAATACTTAACCCAAGCAAAACTACTCCTCTTCCAACCCAGTACTCATCTTCCAACCCACCAAACATACTCAAAACAACTCTCATTTCAACATCACAGCAAAAGACACAACTATATACCAAACTGAACACACCAAATTGCTGGGAGTGGAAATAGACCATAAACTAAAATTTGACATCTACATATCCATGACCATAAAAGAAGTCCACAAAAAACTAGGAGCGTTATACAGAAATAAGCAACTTCTCACCAAAACAGCAAAGATTTCAATAGCAAATTCCCACCTTATCTCCACCCTACTTTATGCGCCTGTAATATATACCAACCTAAGGCAGTGCGATCTAAACAAGCTAGAGACATGCTACAACAAAATTGTCAAATTCACCACAGGGGCATCCTACCGTAGTCACCACTGTCTCACTTGCTGAACTGGGCTGGCTTGAACTCCCTCACCTTCAATGGTATCAACTCACTCACCCACAAACTAATAAACCATCCACTAAATGTCCCATCCCTCCAGAATCTACTCAACTCTATCGAACCACCAAGATCCAGCAACAAAAATCACTTGCAGATCACTAAAGCCAATAACTCTGCCGGTGAAGCACTATTCTCTTGTGCCATAGCCAAATTATGGAACTCCCTCCCACCCACAATTACCTCCGTACCATCATGAGCCCACTTCAAAACTTTACTAAAAGCGCACCTAAAAACATGCTGGCTATGCCCTTGCAACTCCCACTCTAATATCACCCACCCCATCCAACCACTACCTTTCTTTCCACCCCACGAACTATCTCTTGATTATAGCAAGCTCAGATGCTCATAAGTCTAGTACTTATAAAGCAGGAACTTCTTATTGTAATATGTTACTCTGTTATGTACTTAGCAGATAGTACATCAGTGGACAACTAGAATCTATGTTCATCTGTAAATAGGTTTGTAATTAATTGCTATGTTAAATTGTTAAGCGCTATGTAATCCAATGTAACTACTGTCTGTCTGTTTTAACTGTGGAGCTTTTCTCCTCGGGCCTCCGCTGAAAACGGATCTACGTCCAGTTGGACACTCCCGGTCAACAAATGTAAATAAATAAAAATAAATAAGGTCCATCCTTTTCATTTATAGAAGGAGCAAAAGCATAAGTTTCAAAACAAAAAGAAAAGCCTCAGCTATCAGAGGTGTACCCACCATTGTGGCTGTCCCAACTGCCACTACTGAGAATTTGTGATGGACTGACATTTATTTGACTCGCTATATAAAAGCAAGTATCGCAGCATGGGCTATAACTGCTGCAGAACAGAGTCTCTTGTATAGTTTCTTGTATAGAGCCAACTGTACTTCTTGGAGGTGATTTTACATGGGTAAGATGATATACAGTGAAAGGTTATACACTAATGCACGAGTTCTTAGCACCTTTACACACATCCTGACGTGCATGAAATTGATCACTGTATGAAACTAAATTTGGGCACATATTTTAAATTTGCTTTCCCCTTTCGTTTTCCATGTTTCTTTCCTTTTAATTACAGTGGTTGAATTTACAGTTTATAAATTGTATATTATACTTATCCTTACAGTTTATAAATTGTATATTATACTTATCCTTACAACTGGCTGTTATCTTGGAGACCCTGAATTACCATTTAAGATGGCCACACCATCCCTAAGCTACCTTGTATTGGTCTTAAACATTTTATTTGCTGTTATCTTTGAAACCCACTACTGGACCATTGCTCCAATCTCACTTGCATCATAGTATATTCAGCTGAGCCCTTCTATTGGGCCTAATCTCCTTCCATTTGGATGCTGTCATCCAGGAAATCCAGTTGTCATTGGGCAACTGCCCTCAACTTGTTTTATATCTGCCGGTGCAGCAAGTTTCAGCTTGCACCAGCTTACAGCCATTGGCACAGTCATTTGTCGTTCATTAGTACACTGCCTTAAAAGGGGTGATAACTTTATAGGACTATCTTTACCAGCATATTGTTTTTCTCCATATGAGAATGGGTTCCCAGTTGGGCAGACTCTTGTTTACTACTTTCCATCTTTGAATTCCTGCCAAATGCAAAATGTTTAAATAGGCAGTTTATGGAGTACTTAAATCTTGTGAATTTGTATTAAAGACAAGTGCTTATCTTTTTGTGCTACTGCTTTCATTGCTGGATTGAAATCCGATCAGCAAAAGTTTCGCCAGACACAATGCAGTATCCCTTAAGCTATGAGGTTTAATTTTTTTTATTGCCCCTCTGATCGCAGATATTAGATTCCAGTTTTTGTGCTATTTCTGAATAGTAAATAAGTGTCATTTATCAAGATAGTGTATGTAATATTTGTATCAAAATATATCCCAGTAAACATTTGTTGAAATATTTTAATGTAATGCCTCAGGATTTATGTGGAAATAAAATTGCCAGGCTCATGTAACTTTAATACTTGTGTAAGTTAATGAAATTGATGCCTGTGCATCGGACCATGATGACCAATTGTTTAACAACTCTGGCTTATTTTGCAGTGTCTAGTTCTTATTTCAATTCATAATATAATTAATAATAATAATTCATAATATATTTGCTTCTCTCCTATAATTAAAACTGCCTTTCAGCTTGGTTTCGTTATTTATCTCCTGTCTATAATATGGCTTTGTATCCGTAACTTTTGCAGTCTTGAATTGTATAATAGAATACCAACTGTCCGTAATTGCAGCTGATTTAATGCATCGGTTTGTACACTAATAGATTTTCCTTCCATGGAAAAGGTCTGTGTGATTCGGTTTCTTAAACTGAAATACAGTAAATTAAAGTTCAAGACTGTAGTCTGCATTAAAAAAATCCTGTTTTGCAGGATACAAGTATTTGAATGCAACTGGTAAGTAGTTTCTTCATTAGGTCTAGTAGAGTTTGACTCATTTGGAAAAATGGGAAAAGTGGGATCTCTTCTGTCTGGGTCAAAAACTGCATTTCAGTGCCAACTATTCTAATAGTAAGTAGGGTACCTCTTTGCCATTGAAATGCAATATATTCAGATCACCCACTACAAGGAACATAAATGTTTAATATTGGTTTAGCATAAACCTCTAATGTTGGTTTGAACAGATTGGTGCCAGTAAACACCCAGATAAAATTTTGCCATTAATTTATGAAGCTTTTACGCCAGTTCTAATGGTGGTAATTTTTTTATAGTTAACTATAACAATGCTGTTTCTAGTGTTCACTGTTGCAATAATTTTAACCATCTTAAGTTTTCATTTTAATATGTAAAATTCATGCAGGGCTATTAAAATGAAAACATAAATATTCCTGTTGTATGCTTTATAAATGGCATGAAAAAAGGAATTTTAATTGGAATAAATTTGTCTTAATGGGATTTGTGTGATTAGAGCAGTTCAACATAGCAGTGTCTTTTCTGAAGAAATACCTTAGTGGCACAATTAGTAATACTTGAAAATGAGTTTCATAATTCCTTAATGATGCTTTTTCACACAATGGTGCTAACTGAATAATCTGCTTGAACAAACAAACCCTGGCTGTCCCAAGGCCACCTCGCATATGGGCCTAACCCTAACCATCCTGCTTGATGAGTATCAGAAGGAAACCATAAGCACAGAAATCCACATTAAGAATAGAGTTGACATTTGGGATTTTTAAATACCTCACCTACACTGCTAGTAGCAATCTTCACAGTTCTTTTTGCTGTAGCAGTTTTCTTTTATCTTGGTAACCATCAACAGTAAGCATTTAACTTTACAGTGACTGAGCATTAAATGGTTTGATCCATTAAACCTTTCTTTTATAAGAATTTGTGGGAAAATACTGAATCCAGTTGTAGAAATATTTTATGCAAGAGAACGAGTATGACCAATATTAAACTACAAAATTCTCCTGTATCATAAATTAAAGTTCTAAAGAGTTGTAGAATAAACAATGTGCAGTACTTGTAGTAATGTCAGGTAACCAGCAAACCTGTAAACTTCTCTTGTATTGATAAAAGTAGTTTACTTATTTAATATGACCTTGTATCAAACCATAAACTATTATACTGCTCACTGGGTTACTTGAAATTAGCGTAAAATATAAAGGTTATTTGCTTAAATATTTAACTGTTAGTGTATTCAGAATTAAAAAACAGAATTAAGCATGCCTTGATATTGCTTTGATGCAATATCGACACTAAAAAGTACCAGGTAAATATTTCTGCTGTTTTTCAAACCCTTTTAATACTACTTGCACATCCTAAATAACTGGAAAGTTATCTAAATGTTTACAAAGGAGTTAATTCCTAAAAAGTGATTCGAAAAGAGTTGTGCTAATGAAGTAGTCTTAAGCTTTTTCGGTAGCAGATTGAATTTTCTTTCATATTTTATAAGCAATAATTTAGAATATTTTAATGTCTGGTTTAAAACTATAATGCTGTAACACCAATTATGTAAGATAAACTGTTTGCATAATATAAAAGTTCTAAATCTTTCTAACTGGATAGCCTTGTATTATTCAGTCATAAAATACTTTGTCCAGACAAGAAAAGAAATGTGCAAGTTAAGTAGATTACAAACTGCATAGCACAAAGTGTAAAATCTAAGAAATCCGTCCTAGAAGTCATAAGTTTCTTTGTACAAAACTTTTTAGCCAGTAAATCCAATGAGTTAACTTCATTATTTCTCCCACTAGAGAGAGAATTCTGTGTAAGAGTAAAAAGGGTAATATAACACCCAAGTCTTCCTATACACCTAAAATCACTAAAGGCAGTCAATCTCCATTTCACTGAAAATGGCAAAGGCAACAATCTAGTGCATGTAAAAGCCCTGAAAGAAAGTAACCACATTTGCAATTATCGTATTGTACAGTCATAAATGACTATTTGTATTACACTGATTAATATTGGGTATGGCATTTCTTTGGAAAGCAGATGAAATGTCAGGCACAAGATTGTTCCCACATCACCAGCCTCACATCACACCCATACAGTCAACTATACTCTGTACAGCCCCAGATTTTTTTTAAAAATACTGTGCCACAATACTTTCTGTAATGCCACTCGCTCTTAATTCAGTACACACTGAGTTTAGTACTTCAGTGGAAACAAGCTGATATAATTGAACTGATTTGTAATTGTGGCATTACAGTAACAGGGTTATGGTATAGAGCAGTATAACCAGTAAAACTTTATTTGCTGAAGACAGTCTTTATAGCACTTAATGGTAATTTGCAATCTCTGAAATGGGAGCCTGTCAGTAGATTGGCAGTTTTGGCAACTGCCATTTCCGTGGAAATGTTTTGCCAAAAGCACTGACCTTGGAGTAAGTATATTTAATTTTCTGGAGTGTGGTGGTATCTCCCCATATTGGGGGGAGGTGAGGGTGCAGGAGGGCTTGTCCCCTTGTTTCCTTGAAAATGATTTTGGTGAAACATTTCAAACTTTTTGCTGTTTGGAGGAAAAAGTGTTCTAGCAGCATCTTTTCCACAAACTGCTCACTGAAATTGTCAAATGTGGCTTAATTTGCTTCTGTAGTCATTGTGAAATATTGTACAAACCAGCTGTAACAAAGCACAGAAAATATGCACTGAAAAGTTTGCATTTCTCAGTTGTCCATGGTTGTGTTTGGGTTGGTAGGTTGCAGCAATGTGGTGGAGGGGAGATTGTGCACATGTAAGCTAGCCCATAATCTACCCCCCTTTTTCCTATTTTCTGCATGGGGGCAGGGTGTCGTAGTCCACCTTCTCTCTTTGCTGCTCTTATGCCCGATTGTTGCAGGTCTTCTCTCTCTCAATCCATGCTAAAAAAAACCCTCATTTCCTCTTGCCGCCTTCCTGTCTATACCATGCTTTCACTAAATTGGCAAACCGCCATCATCTGTTTGACCTCATCTGTAACTGGAGCTACTTTGGCTTCTGCTCTGTCCTAGATGTCCTTCAAGAATGCAACTGCAGTCCTGACATATGGGTTGTCCTGCCTCAGGCAGCCCTTCGGTCGGCCGGATTCCAAAGTCTGGGTCCGGCGTCGGCTGATGTCGCCTCTTCCCCGACGTCAGAGAGGCTGGGGTATAAAAGCATCAGCAGATGCCATCTTCAGTCTTTCTTGCCGCGCGGTGCCCGAAGCAGAAGCAGTTCGCAAGTGCCAGTCGGCCAGCTCCTGTGTTTTCAGATACCGAAGTCATCAAAAGTCAAGTACCCCGTTGGGGAACCTTTTCTTGCCTCAGCCGATGTCAGATAAAACTGCAAAAGTTAATTGCTTGTCTTGTGGTAAACAAATACCTCATACGGACTTCCATTCTTACTGCCTTCCCTGCCTCGGCCCAGAACACGACGTCTTGGCCTGTGCTTGCTTCAATAAGCGCACGCTTAGGCGCCAGGCAGAATTTGCTGAAGACTTCTTTGGGGAAAATTACTCCTATATCATGCCGTCGGAACTACCGACAGCCCATATTTCCAAAAAACGGAAGGACCGGGACCGACATTCACGGACCGACTTCCTCAGACACCATGCTAAAGCCTACCGCGAGTGCATCAGTCTCTTCGGAGGCGGTAATTCAACCGCTCCAGGCCAACGACATCGCTTTACCGCACACCTCTGTCCCGGAGGCTACCCCGGTGCCGGTTGTTGATTTTCCTCCTGAAACCGAAGCCCAAGATTTGCCTGACACCATACCGGTGGACAAAGTTACTCCAGCACGTGGGGCAGCTAAGCCTCCTGTGTCTGTCCATCAAGGCCTACACACGTGCTAAGGCTGCCAGCAAGGCTAAGTCTCTTCCTCCTAAATCTTTTCTCAGGGTCCCACTTCTGATAAACAGATCATGACTTTAGCTGCAGATCTAATTTCTTTAATCAGGGGCTCTCAGGCTCATCCAGACAGAGGTTCTCAGCCGCCTTCAGACAAAAGGCCTAGGGTTGAGCAGGCAGATACCCTTTCCTCAGATGAAGCCTCTGGTGAGTCAGGCCATTCAGATTCCCAGGAAGAATCCTTCCTGGCCTACGAGGATTCTGATGCTGATGAATCCATTCCCTCTGCTTCTCCTCCTGAGGATATTTCTTTCGGGGAAATTCTCCACTCCATGAGAGAGCATTTTCAGTGGCAGGGCCAGGATTTCTCCGACTCCAGGAAAAGGCTTCGGACTTTCCTTAAGTTACCCCAGCACAGGCCTTTAGCTATACCCCCAGTGTTGGATATATTAGATGTGTACTCAGACTCCAGTACTTCTCCTGATTCTCTCCCTCCTGCTCCTGTCAAGCCAGACAGATATTACAGGGTTCCTGAAACTCATAAACATCTCTTTAAGGCCCTCTCTGTTGATCTAGAAACTATTTCTCAGGAACCCAAAGAAGTGGCCACTACCACGGCCAAAAATCCTTTGCCCTCAGACAGGGAATCTAGGTCCCTGGAGAGGTGGGGTAAAAAAAGTTTATACCTCAACCACCCTTGCCATGAGGGCACTTAACTGTCTGTTTCATATGTTTCAGTATCAGGATTTCTTGCTGGATGATTTGCAGAAAAAATTAGCCTCTCCTGAGCCTTTAGATAGAAAGGCCTTGCAGGATTCTGTTCATAATACTCAGCAGGTTAGCAATCATTTTCTTCAGTGTGGTTATGATGCATTGGAAGCTTCATGTAGGGCAGCTATGACAGGGGCCGTCATACGTAGACATGCTTGGTTGAAAGAACAGACATTGCCAGATCATGTTAAAGCAAAGCTTCTAGATGCACCTCTGGAAAAACACAAGCTATTTGGTGACAATGCACAGGGTGTGTTGAAATCAATTGAGGAAAAGGCTAAATCAGTACAAACAGTCAAAGATTTCCTCCAGGTTCAGCCACCAAGGTTCAGCAGGAATTGGCCTTCGAAGAATTGGTCCTTTCCAGACAGACAAGTTCCAAAGGGGAAAAAACAGGCGTGCTCGAGGTAGAGGGCAATACCGAGGCTCCTACAGGGGCCGCCAATGGCAACCAACTAACCAGAGAAGTGGCGCAGGGACTTCTACTGCTCCACAGGGACAATCACAATGACTTGACTTTGACACCGCCGACCAAGGCTCAAGGAGAAGCACCTTTAGGCGGAAAATTATCTTTATTTTCAAGAAATTGGCACGTTTTTACAAAGGACAAATGGATTTTGGACATAAGACAAAGGTTACAGGTTCCACTTCCATACCTTACCAACAAGACAAGGCATGCCAAACCTGCCACAAAATCAAAGGGCAGAGGCACTCATGCAAGTTTCAAAGCTGCTACAAATCAAAGGAATAGAAAGGGTTCCTCCTCAGGAACAAGGCCAGGGATTCTACTCAAGACTGTTCCTTGTTCCAAGAAAAGAAAAGCAATGGAGACCTATACTGGACTTGTCCGCTCTAAACACTTTTCTCATTGTGCCAAAATTCAAAATGCTGACGTTACAGCAACTTCTTCCCATGCTGGGCAAGGGGTCTTGGCTGGTTACTCTGGACCACAAGGAGGCATACCTGCATGTCCCAATCAGACACAGCTGCAGAAGATACCTCAGATTTCTTGCAGGGTCAGAGCACTATTAATTCTCAGCATTGCCTTTTGGCTTATCTACTGCGCCCAGAGTATTCACGAAATGCCTGGCATCAGTAATTGCACATTGCAGACTCCAGGGGATACAAATATACCCTTACCTGGACGACTGCCTTATACAAGCGGACAGCAAGCCTTCATAAAAAACTTGGACTGTCATTCACTTACTACAGGCTTTGGGATACACAGTCAACATTCAAAAATCAAGACTACTGCCATCCCAACAAATAATTTTTCTAGGAGCCAAACTGGACGCAAACTCACAAATGGCTTTCCTCACAGAAGAAAAACAAGAACAATTACCAAATTACTTCAAAAGCCTAGCAAAGCACACCCAGATGACTGCAAGGAAAATCCTGCAGGCTCTGGTTTTCATGGCATCTTGCATTCTTCTGATTCCACTGGCAAGACTACACATGATAAAACTACAATGGTACCTAAAAAGTTTATGGTCACAGCACAGCCACAACTTAGAAGCAATTATTCCACTCATTCCATGTCTACAAAAGGAATTTTTGTGGTGGGCACAAGCAAGCCAGCTAAACAAAGGCATGTCTTTCAACATACCTCAAGCAAACCAAACCATTACAACAGACGCCTCAGATCATGGATGGGGGCGCACATGGAGGGCAGATGCATTCAAGGGCAATGGGCACCCCGGGAATTGCACCTGCACATCAATCAAAAAGATGTTGGCAGTGATTCATGCAATCGAGGCCTTCAGAAAGTTTCTTCAGCAAGTCATTTGCCAATAAAGACAGACAACACCACTGTTATGTGGTACATAAACAAACAGGGAGGCACCCATTCTTACCCTCTCTGCAGACTAACAATGACTCTTTGCGAAAAGTCCCTGAAACTGAACATACAGTTGCAATCCCAGTTTGTTCCAGGCAAGGACAATGTTCTGGTGGACAGTCTAAGCAGAAACATTATGGACCCGCACGAATGGATGTTGCACCCAGACATTTTTTCACAAATAACTCATGCATGGGGAAGGCCGGACATAGATCTCTTTGCCTCACACCTAAATCAGCTGAAGAAGTTCTGCTCAAGGACACACCATCATCAAGCCTGGAGAATGGATGCTCTCTCCTTCAACTGGAATTCTCTAACAATCTATGCATTCCCACCTCTACCATTAATGACCAAGGTGTTGCTGAAGATCAAAGCAGAACTGAAAGGCATAAATAGCTCCAGACTGGCCAAGACAGCACTGGTATCCATTACTAAGGAGCATAACTCGTACCAAGCCGTGGCCCCTGCCTCAATGGCCTCTGCTTATAACTCACCACAATTACAGGACTGTTCATCCCAACCTGCAAACATTGCAACTGACAGCTTGGAGGGTTCCATGACTTCTCCCCAAATCTCTCTCTCCAAAGTTCAGGAGATCTTACTGGAAGCACGCAGACCTTCCACCAGAAAAACTTATTCAGCCAAATGGAAGAGATTCAACATCTGGAATGCCAACAAGGGTCAGGATGCATCAGTAATGAGCATCCCACAGATACTAGAATACTTGGCAGAAATGCTTCACAATGGTCTTTCATATTCTTCCATAAAAATACACGCTTCAGCAATTTCAGCAAAATACAACTGTGATCCACCTGTGTTTTCACATCCTTTGCTAAGACAGTTTCTAAGAGGGATAAAGAATATCAAACCTCCAAGAAAACCACCAGTGCCTGCATGGGACCTCAACTTCGTCTTGGAAAAATTAACTCTTCCTCCTTTTGAGCCAGCAGCATCTTCAGAATTGCAATTTCTCTCCTGGAAAACAGTTTTCCTGTTGGCAATTACTTCAGCAAGAAGAGTCTGAGATGCAGGCCCTCATGACAGTACCTCCATTTCTCATTTTCCATCAGGACAGAGTCTCTAAGAACCAATCCTTCCTTCATGCCAAAAGTGATATCCAGGGTTTCTCTAAATCAAGGAGTTCACCTGCCTACCTTCTCTCCCAATCCTCAAAATAGAGGAGAAAAGCTTCTGCACACTTTGGACATACACAGACAATTGCGCTACTACTTGGACCGAACAAAGGCCAACAAAGTCTGACCAACTATTTGTAGCTTACGCTGCTGGAGTACAAGGAAAGGCAATTTTCAAACAATTAATTTCAAAATGGATTGGAAACTGCATCAGATTCTGCTACTCTTTCCATGGAAAAGGTGTGCCAGCCAATATCAGGCCACACTCCACCAGAGCTACAGCCACCTCCACAGCCTTTCTAAGAGGGGTGGCTACAAAGAACATTCTAGAAGCTGCTACATGGAGCTCCGTGCATACATTTTCCAAACATTACAACCTGCCTTTATATTCCATATCCCGAGCAGGCTTTGCTTCTGCAGTCCTGCAGGGCATTTTAGCTACACCATCCTTATTTATTTATTTATTTTACATTTGTTAACCGGGAGAGTCCGACTGGATACATGTCCATTTTCAGCGGAGGCCCGGGGAGAAAAGCTCCAAGTACATAACAGACATATGCACATTGTTAAATGCAAAAAAAGGAAGATAGTTGAGTTCTAAATACAATATAAAGATACATCACATCTTGGGAAAAAAAAAACAGCAGCATATAAAAAAAACCATAGGTCAGTTACAAAGGCGAGGCGCCTTGTTAAAAAGCGGTTAAGGATAGTGAGGTAAGAGAAGGGTAAATGATAGTGGTTAATCAGGTTTGGAACAGGGACATTGCCAGAGAGTATTGAGATGGGGTTTAAGCTTTTTTTTGAATTGTAGGAGTGAGGGGTCTGAGGTGAGCATGGTCGGTAGGGAGTTCCACATTTTACCTACAAAGTTTGAGAATAGAGAATCCCCAGCAGAATTATTGGCTTTGGTAGTTTGAGCTAAGATCTTATTGGAGGAGCGTAAAGATTGCAGGTTAATATAGGGGTGAATGATGTTGTTCAGAGCTGGTGTTTTCTCTGGGTGATACAGTATCTGGTGAGCCATTTTGAGTTGGTTGAAATGGAGTTGGCTGGAAAACTCTAACCACCCTAGTTGCTTCAAGTTAGTGCAGTGGTGCTCTAAAGGTGGAATTTGTGGCAAATCTAGCTATGTGATTGTAACAAGAAGCAAGTTTGTTAAGGGTTGTCTTGTTTAGGTTTGTAAAGAGGGGGGAGGCATAGAAAAGAGTTGATAGTAGGTGTGTGCTGGCAATTGTAATTTTAGCGTGAGGAGTGAGAAAGTGTTTTACTTTATAGAGAGAGCCAAGCTTTTTATTGACGGTTTTGATGGTAAGATTGAAATGGGTGTCAAATTTAAGGGAGTTATCAATGGTAACACCTAATAGCTTTGTGTGAGCTTCTGGTGATAGTGATTCCATTGGAGGATGTAATAGAGAAGGTGGGGGGAAGAGTCTTGTTAGTGGGTGAGAAAGTAAGTAGTTTTGTTTTGTTGGGGTTGAGAACTAGTTGTCGACTTGAGAACCATTTTTCTATTAGGTTGAAGGTGTCTTGGGTTGAAGCAGTGAGGTCTGCCAGGTTGGAGGCAGTGCTGATGATAGTCGAATCATCTGCATATTGAATGCATGTGGCACGGGGGGTGATTGTGGGCAGGTCATTAACAAAGATGGTGAAGAGAAGAGGGCCAAGAATAGATCCTTGGGGAACTCCAAGTGTAACAGGTAGGCATGTAGATAATTTGTCCTGCCATAGAACAGCCTGTTGCCTATTGGACAGGTAGGATTGGAACCATTTCAGCGTGGAATTGCTGAGTGATAGTTTTTTTAATGTATGGAGGATCTAATGTATCTTAGATCCTACCACCCCCATCTTGGCTATGGTATTCAACCCATATGTCAGGGCTGCAGTTGCATTCTTGAAGGACATAGTACAGTTTTGTACCTACCATAAATGTAGATGTCCGATAGATATGCAACTGCAGTCAGGTTTTCCCTCCCTCCTACCCCTCTGTAATCATCCTTTCTGGGTCCACTCCCCCTTTTTCAAATTAGCTGGGAATCTCTGTTATGGTGTATCTGTTTATTACTGTTGTGCATGTCTGGAATTTTCTCCATTCTCTAAATTTAGCGTTCCTTGGAAGGCACCTGGCATCTGGGGCAAGAAACACTGAAGAAGATGGCGTCGGCTGATGCTTTTATACCCCAGCCGCTCTGACGTCGGGGAAGAGGCGACATCAGCCGACGTCGGACCCAGACTTTGGAATCCGGCCGACCGAAGGGCTGCCAGAGGCAGGACAACCCATATGTCAGGACTGCAGTTGCATATCTATCGGACATCTACATTTATGGTAGGTACAAAACTGTACTTTTCTTCTGTTCCACAGTGTGCATCCTACCACCCTTATGTGCTTCATCCCCATCTCTAGCTTCCTCAGCTGCTCTGCTTTATTGCCCAGGTTTTTGTACCAAACGGTAGTACTGGTTACACCACTGTTTTTTGTACACCTTACTTTCCAGCTTATTTGGCATTTTTAAGTCCTACACACACTACCTGATGCTCTGCCGGTTGGTTGCAACCCCACTAATTCTAGCTTTCATCACCTGATTAAGACTTCCCTTCTAAACCACCCCTCCCAGGTACTCTTAAGTTAACCTGTTCCACTGTTTTCCCTTTTTATCTTAGCTGCTTCTGATTTTCCCCTTTTGCTGCCATTACAGTTTTCTAATCTGTACTCTTTCATCCCATGTGCTTTCAGTTTGCATTCCATTCCCTTATTTACTGAAGTTGTTGCTCAGTCTGCATGTAATGCCAAAGTGAGTTAGTACAGCAACTTTGTTCTGTCCTTTCCGATCTGTTTGGTAATGTAGTCCACCAGTATGAACAGCATTGGGCTTAAGAGCTGAACCCTGATGCACACCCACTCCCACTGGGAACCACTCTGAGACTAAACACTTTTCTTGGCTCTTGCAACTCCTCTTTTAGCCTCTGGCTATACCTCCTGTCTTAGACATACTAGATGATGTGTATTCGGAGGCCTGCCTCAACCCAGATTCTTTACCTCCAGCTCCAGTCAAGCCTGACCGGTATTACCGGGTTCCTGATTCACACCAATTCCTATACAAAAGCCATACGGCTGACCCAGAAACTATTTCACAGGGTCCCAAGGGAATTAAGGCCTCCACTGCTAAAAATCCATTACCTTCAGAGAGAGATTCCAGAGCTTTAGAAAGGTGGGGGAAAAAGGTATACACCTCTGCCACCTTAACCATGAGGGCATTAAACTGTCAGTTCCATACGTTAAAGTATCAACAGTTTCTGTTATCACAGTTGAAAAGCAAAATGTCACAACCTGAACAACCAGACTTGAAGGAGTTGCAGGATTTGTTACATAGTGCAGAGCAAGTGGGTAAACATACCTTGCAATGTGGTTTTGATGCTTTAGAGGCCTCATGTAGAGCTGCTGTTACAGGATCAGTCATACGTAGACATGGTTGGCTCAGAGCAAACCTTACCAGATCATGTCAAAGCTAAATTACTAGATGCACCTCTTCAAAAAGATGTATTGTTTGGTGTTAAAGCTGAGGAGGTATTAAAGAAAATGGAGGAAAAGGCACAATCAATGCAAACAGTGAAAGATTTCGTACAGGTACAACCTCCACGTTTCAGTAGAAATTGGCCTTCAAAAAATTGGTCCTTTCCAGCCATGGACAGACCCCAAAGAGGTAGATACAGGCGCCCGAGGGGTAGAGGGCAATCTCAAGGATCGTTTAGAGGCAGACAATGGCAAGCACCTACACAGAGGTGGTGAGGATAGTTCACAGCCATTCAGAAAGCAGAACCAATGACTTCCCCTTTGCATGCCAAGCAAGGCTCAAATGGCAGCACCTTTAGGCGGAAAACTGGCATTATTTTTGAAAAATTGGCATATTGTCACAAAAGACAAATGGATCCTGGACATTATAGACAGAGGCTACAGATTCCACTTTCACACCCTTCCAAAAATGAGAGGCATGCCAAACCTGCCACACAAAGGGCAGAGGCACAAAAACAAATTTCAGATCTCATGGACATGAAAGCTATTCAAGAGGTACCTGCACAAGAACAGGGTCAAGGTTTTTATTCCAGACTATTCCTGGTACCAAGGAAGGGCAAAGATTGGAGACCTATTTTGGACCTATCCATCCTAACATTTTTACTCGTGCCAAAATTCAAGATGCTCACATTACAGCAGCTTCTTCCCATGTTGGGCAAGGAGTCTTGGCTGGTAACATTGGACCTCAAGGAGGCATACCTGCATGTCCCAATCAGACAAGATTGCAGAAGATACCTCAGATTTCTTGCAGGTTCAACCCATTATCAATTCTCTGCATTGCCCTTTGGCTTATCTACTGCGCCCAGAGTGTTCACGAAATGCCTGGCATCAGTAATTGCCTACTGCAGACTTCAAGGGATACAAATATACCCATATTTGGATGACTGCCTGATCCAAGCGGACAGCAAGCACATACTTCTGAAACATCTGGCGTTTGTAATAATGTTGTTGAACTCTGGGATACACAGTCAAAAAGAAATCAAGGCTAATACCCTCTCAAACAATAATTTTCCTGGGTGCCAGCTTGAATACAAATACCCAGATGGCCTACCTCACGCCAGAGAAACAAGGGCAACTAACTCAATACTTCAGAAAACTGGCAACTTTCACCAGGCTGACTGCAAGGAAAATCCTGCAGGCTCTGGGATTCATGGCATCTTGCATCCTGCTAATCCCATGTGCAAAGCTGCATATGAGTTAACTTCAGTGGTACCTAAAAAACCTATGGTCTCAACACAGCCACAGTTTGGAAACAATGATGCCACTGATTCCATGTCTTCAAAAGGAATTTCTGTGGTGGGCTCAAGCATGCCAAAGAAACACAGGTCTCCCATTCTGCAAGCCTCAAGCAAATCAAGTCATCACAACAGACGCCTCGGACTACACCTGGGGGGCGCACATGACAGATCGGTGCATTCAGGGCAAATGGTCCCAAAAAGAAAAGCACCTACACATCAATCAAAAGGAAATGCTAGCAGTAATAAATGCTATTATGGCTTTCAAAGACCTACTGCATCCAGGCCAGCTGTTAAGGACAGAACACCACAGTAATGTGGTACATAAACAGGGAGGAACCCATTCATACCCCCTATGCAGGCTAGCCATGTCTCTTTGGAACATGGCTCCGGAACTACAAATCTAACCAAGCACAGTACCTGCCAGGCAAGGAAAACGCGCTGACAGACAACCTAAGCAGAAATATGACAGATCCACACGAATGGAAGTTGCATCCTCAAGTTTTTACAAAGATAATTCAAGCATGGGGAAGGCCAGACATAGATCTCTTTGCCTCCCACAGAAATCACCAATTGACAAAATTCTGCTCAAGGACCTTTCATCCACAGGCCTGGAAAGTGGACGCACTCTTTCAGTTGGACAACTATGACAGTTTGCCTTTCCACCTCTTCCTCTGCTGCCCAAAGTTCTATTAAAAACCAGAGCAGACAGACTAAAGATGATTCTCATTGCTCCAGACTGGCCAAGACAGCACTGGTACCCACTCCTGAGGAGCCTGACGCATTCCCCACCATGGATCCTGCCTCTAATCCCTCTTCTACTGACTCAGCGCAACTTCAAAACTCTTCACAATCAGCTGAAAACACTCCATCTAGCCGCATGGGAGATTCCTTAAATTCACAACAGACCCTACTCTCCAAGGAGGTGCAGGATGTCATTTTAGAGGCCAGAAGGCCTTCTACTAGAAAAGCCTACTCCGCAAAATGGAAACTGTTTTGTGCCTGGAATCAGAAGAAGGGTCAGAATCCTGGAATACTGAATTTACCTCAGATATTACAGTACCTAGCTGAGATGCTAAGCAGTGGACTTTCATTCTCCATCAAAATCCATGCCTCAGCCATTTCTGCAGAATACAACACTGATCCTTCTTTATTCTCACCCCCCTCTTAAGACAGTTCCTCAGAGGGGCTAAATATAAAACCCCCCAGGAAACAACCAGTATCTGCTTGGGACCTCAATTTCATTCTAGAAAAACTGACCTTGCCTCCTTTTGAGCCAACTGCTTCAACAGAACTGCAATATTTGTCCTGGAAAACAGCCTTCCTTCTGGCTATCACCTCAGCTCGCAGGGTTTCAGAACTACAAGCCCTCATGGCTGTGCAGCCTTTCATCATCTTCCATCAGGACAGAGTTTCCTTACGAACCAATCCTTCCTTTATGCCAAAGGTAGTATCCAGGGTAGCCTTGAATCAGGCTATCCACTTTACCTACCTTTTACCCTAATCCTCAAAACAGAGGCGAGACTACTACATTCCTTGGACATTCACAGACAGCTACGTTATTTGGACAGAACAAAGCCTTTCAGAAAATCAGAGCAACTTTGTGTCCTATGCTACAGGAGCTCAAGGGAAGCCTATTTCCAAACAGACAATCTCAAAATGGATAGCCCACTGCATACGCTTTTGTTACTCTTTTCATGGTAAAACTGTACCTGCAGGCATCGGATCTCACTCCACAAGGGCCACAGCAGCTACCTCTGCAGCTTTCCTCAGGGGGGTTCCTACCAAAGATATTTTGGAAGCAGCCACTTGGAGTTCTGTACATACTTTCTCCAAGCACCATCACCTACCATTATACTCCAAATCTAGAGCAGGCTTTGCCACTGCAGTCTTGCAGGGCATCCTGGCTCCTCCTAGTTCCACCTAGTGCCTACCACCCCTTTTTTAGCTTTGGGATTCTACCCATCTGTTATGACTGTAGCTGTATGCACGATGAACATAGTACAGTTTTGTACCTACCATAAATGTAGATGTTCAAGTGCTACTACAGCTGCAGTCCAGGTTTCCCTCCCTCCTTCCCCTCTTGGGACAGGCCTAATGGCTAACACCTCCTCGTACAACCTGATTGGGGTATTCTTTTATGGTGTATTTGCTTGCAACTACTGTTTTTTGATTATATTGCATTGCATTATTACATAAATTTATGTATTGCCTTCCTTCTGGGGGCACCTGACATCTGGGGCAAGAAAAACTGAAGAAAATGTCGTCTGCTGGTTCTTTTATACCCCTGTCGCACTGACGTCAGGGAAGAAGCGACGACATCCGACGCCGGACCTAGACTTTGGAATTTGGCCGACCGAGGACCCGCCTGATGGCAGGAAAACCCATCTGTTATGACTGCAGCTGTATTAGCACTCTAACATCTACATTTATGATAGGTACAAAACTGTACTTTTCCTCCCCTTCTTGAGGTGCTAGAAGCCTGAGAACTTCCTTGAACCCTTGTGTGCGCTCTCTAGTCTACTTCCAGGTCTTCAGCCTAGTCTCTGACCCCTTGGAGCCTTCTCTAACCACTGCTTGCAGTTGATTGTGACAATCTGAGTGTTTTTCTGAGCCAATTTTTGAACTGGGGATGACTTTACGGCCGCAGATTCTGCCCTAGTGCCTTTTCCTTACTGGGGAGAAGTCTTTCAGAGTTGCATGTTGGCCCCTCGTGTATATGATCTTGACTGTCTCTTGCTGTAGGTGTTGGCCACCATAAAGCCATTTGTCAGACAGAAGCCTAGAATGGTCTCTCCTTTGTTCCTGTTGCCCCATTCATATGGATCCAAGCAGTACTCAAAATTTTGTTCAGTCTGTCCTGATATGTGCATTCAGGTCACCCATTATTACCAACTCATGTTCTGCTTTGTTCGGATAATGAATCGTAATAGAACAACCTGAGAGTCCAACATCTACAGATTAGAAACATATGTGGATGTTTCTAATAATCCAATGTTAAGTTGTCAATCTCACCTTCATTCTTGCTGAATCGGTTCGGAGCCGAACCTCTGCTCCGACTCGGCCTATTACTAAAGCTCGAGAGCTACTTTTACCGGCTCGAGGCTATCCTATGTCCCATAATGCTAGGCGTGATGTACCCAGATCTCGTTTGCCGCTTCAGCTACGAGGTTGCGTTGTTTTTGCCGGCTCCAGGTTGTATTAATCTTTTTCTTGTATTTAGTCAGCTTTTTGGGTTATAACCTTAGTGGTGGTTATTCCTAGTTACTACCCTATAGATACCTGTTTAGAATCCCCTCTTAGGTAGTTTTTTTTTTCAGTTTTCCCCTCACTGAATAGTTGGGCCTTTGGCTAAACTTCTACACAGTTCAGTAGTAGTAAATCCCTTTGTTTTTTTTCTGTAGATGTATGTGTGCCTATAGTTAAATTGTGTTAAAGTGTGGGTTTTTTGTTTTTTCTTGGTCTGTTACAAGCTTTTTGTGTGATTGTGACGACCACTTAGAGTTGTCTTTTTCTGCCAGTCCTTGTTTCAGGATGTCGAAAGACACCAAGGTCTCGGGCTTCAAGAAGTGCGACTCATGCTGTCAGAAGATGTCTGACAGACGGTCACACTTGTGTATATTGCTTGGGCCCTCTGCACCTGCAGGACTCTTGTTCTGACTGCCATGCGTTCAGTCCAAGAGTCCTGAGGAACGCAGAAACAAACTTATTTTGAGAGGCTTGATGAAGCCTGAAGGCTCCCGGGATAAGCCTTCGGGTAAACCTTCCAAGCCTGCCAAACCGTCGGCTCCATGTTCTGCGCCGTCGCAGAGCGGCGTTACTACCACTGCATCGGTTCTGGCCGGAACCGATGATTCGAGGCCTCAGTCGGCTCAGACTCTGCTGTCGGAGCCATCTTCGAGCAGAAAGCGTTCCAGGTCTCCTTCCCTGGAATCTGTCCATTCAGCTCCGAAGTCTCCCTCGTTATCGGAGCGGAGTCACCGGTCCCATTCCTCTGTCTTCCAGGCTGTCAGACCATGACCTCGAGAGGGTGGTTAGCAGACTACTTACGTCGCAGGCACTGGCTCAAATGTTGCATAACCCTCCTAATCAGGCAGTGGCTATCACTACTCCCTCTTCGATTCCTCCTCACTCTTCCTTTGAGTTTGGAGCCAGAGATCGTAGGGGTCGGGAACGTCTGAGCAGATACCACTCCTTTCGGCTCCCTCGTCGGCTCCAATCTCTTCCTTGGTTCCATCCTTCGAGGGATCCGGGGCACCGGGACTCCCTCGTCTGTTCCGAGGGGGCGAGTGGCGTCTGACCCTTGTCCCGACCCAGTTCTCGCTCTCGGAGCCTCTGCGCAGGTGAGTTCGGCCCAGACATCGGCCTCGGAGCCGTCCCTCTTGGTGCCGGGAGGAGTCTTTGTCTCTTCGGAGACCCCCTTCCCTGCCTGATAGGGGCACCTTTGAGGTCATGAGGAGTGTGCTGGCCCCTGTGCCTGCTCCACAGTCTGCTCCTTCGGCTCCTCCCTCTATGGTGCCTGCTTCAATCTCTCTCTCCGCCCTTCTGATCCCGAGCGTGGAGAACTGACACTAAGGTAGCCCCATTGGGTGTATCCTCCTCTTCCGAGGCCTCCACTGATCCTTCAGGGGAGCCCCTTCGAAAGAAAATGCAAGAGGAAGCATGTAGACTCCCCTGAGTCAGTCATGTCGGACACCGACTTGGATGAGTCAGAAGGGTCCCCCTCTGAGGATCTCCTTTTCTGACATCCTTGAGATTCTTAAGCAGAGGGGAAACTGGTCTGCCCTTAACCCTTCTGAGGACGAGTCGGTGTACCTGGATGCGTTCAGTTCTCACCCTACCACCTCCTGGGTGTCTCCGCCTTTCGACCCACTCATGGATGTGGTGGCTCAAAAGGCGTGGACGGCTCTGGATACTATGGAACCAACTCCCCGGAGGCCTACAAAATTTATTACAGCCCCTTCTGACTAGCAGTTTCTAACTAAGGGCGTCCCTGTTGATGCCATTGTGGTGGCGGTGGCCACTAAAAAGGAGTTGGCTGACCCTTCAGTTACCTGTCCATCCTCCTAATAAGGAATCTAGGACTATGGACAGGTATGGTAAGCGGATGTTTTCTTCAGCGACCTTTGCTGTGCGGTCGCTGAATTTGTGCCATTTCACCCGTCTCCAGAGACCTTCTCAAAGAACTGGGTGATACCTTACAGGACCCATCAGCTGCGGGGTCTCGGAAAAAGGTCAACTCCCAGCTGGGGACCCTGAACTCTATTGTCAGCTCCTCCATGCGGCTCATTTCCTATGCAGCCGATGGAGCGAGTAGGGCTGCAGGCACGGGCATTGCTCTAAGGAGACACGCCTGGATGCGGCTTTGCAATTTTGTTGACCCCTTCAAGGCGTCCTTCACTAACACCCCCTTTGATGGTTCTGCCTTGTTTGGACCAAGTGAAGGATACATTGACCAGGTGCGAGCAGGAAGGCAAGACTCTCTGCTGTCTGAGTCCGTTTTTCTACCCCTTCTAGACCATACCGTAAAGGTCAGAAGAGTGGAAAAATGTGGTTCCGCAAACCTCTGGGAGTACTGCCTGATGCACGTGGTGAGCTTCCCTCCAGAGGCAGAGGAGAGAACAATAATAGATGCTGCCAGAGGGGCGGGGGGGTCCGCAGAATCAGGGTAGCAGAGAATCCTTCTCTGACCCTTCCAGCACCCCTGAGGAGCTGCCCGACTGTCCACCTTCAGAGGCAGTCGGGGGAAGACTACCACTGTACCCAGAAGCCTGACATTCCCTCACACAAGACAATTGGGTACGTTCAATCATATCCGAGGGTTACAAAATTCCCTTTTGTTCATACCCCACAACAGCCAAAAGGGCCCTTTCCAGACGTTCCACCCGGTCTGAGGGATCAAGCAGCACTAGAAATTTCAAAGCTGCTATAAAAAGAGCCATTCAGCCAGTCCCAGCAGACCAGCAAGGATCCGGAGTCTACTCCAAGTTCTTTTTGGTACCAACAAAGACAGGGGACTGGAGACCTATTTTGGATCTCAGCAGGCTGAACAAGTCTGTTCAAAGAACGAAATTACGGATGGTCACGCTTCAGTCCATTCTACCCTTCCTGGGTCAGGACAATTGGATGTGCTCTATAGACCTTCAGGATGCGTACTATCATATCAAAATGAACAGGCGCTCCAGGAGGTTTCTCCGCTTTCGGCTGGGAGCCAGTCACTACCAATTCAGAGCCCTGCCTTTTGGCCTCACCACAGCCCCCAGGGTGTTTACCAAATGCATGGCAGTGGTTGCGGCTCACCTGAGACTACAAGGATTCCAGGTGTTTCTATACTTAGACGACTGGCTCCTTACTGCCACCACCAAGCGTCAGCTACTCCATTCCAGAGATTATACCCTACAAATTTGCAACAAGCTAGGTATCTCTATAAACTCCGAAAAGTCTGCCTTGTCGCCTTGTCAATTTATTACCTTCATAGACGCCGTTTTAAACGCTGTGGAACTGTCAGCAAAACTGCCTATACAAAGGATTTCAGACAGGTTCGTACTAGGCTGTCTGCCCTAGGGCATTTATAAGCCTAGCCAGAGTGTGTATGGCTTTCATCACCCATTTTAAATTAATTTTGCTATGCCCTTTTTCGAGGTTAGTATACTGTGCCTCTGTCTAACAGTGACACAGAAGTGATACCCAGGGTAAACCTATGATCTCCCATCCACTCATCAAGATTCCTCTTGAAGAGAGTCAATGAGGGACTCTGCCTAACCTGGACTGGGATTTTATTCCAGAGTGAAGGGAGCCTCTGGGTTATGAATCTGTCCCTCCAGCATGTCCCATTTATTTCAGTGCTGAGGTTGAAGTCCCTCGAGCGCATAGCTCGATGGGATTTGGATTTTGAGGTGCAGCATGTCCATTAATTCCGGGTTGGACATGGCTTTATACGTCCGGCACAGATCGCCTGAGCAGGCGGTATGCCACTGAGTAGAGCTGGAGTTTCTTTAACCGGGCAGCATACGGCATCTGTTTGAGCCCCTTGATCCTCTTGGTGAGGTACTTTTGGAGTCTTTCCAGTTGCTGCAGGTGTCTGGTAAGGTACATCCCAAAAGGGGCATTGTACTCAATTATAGGCCTGATGAGGGATGAGTAAAGAGGCACGATGACCTCCCCTGATCTAGATGTGAATCCCTTCATGATTAGGTGGGCTATATAAAATGTTTTTCTAACCACTTTGGCCACGTGGTTGTCAAATGAGAGATTGCTATCAACTTGGGTCCCCAGGTCCCTAATTACTACTTCTGTACTTAATGGATTACCACCTATGTGGTAATTTGTGGGCACTTTGTTTTTGCCAAAGGGGATGACTATACACTTTTTGGCGTTTAGCTTGAGGCTATGGCTCTGGCACCAGTTGTCTGTTTCTGAGGCCCTTTTGGAGGATGCTTGTGTCTGCTGGAGAGTCTATTATGGTGCCCAGTTTGCAGTCATCTGCGAACTTGGACAGCCACAGTCCTTCATGTTGGCCTGTACCTCCAAGAAATATATACCGAACAAGAGAGGTCCCAGGACTGAGCCTTGTGGGACGCCACTTATAACTGGTTTGGAGTCTGACATAGCTCCAGCTATTCTAACCATGTGGGTTCTGTCCTTGAGCCAGTTTGCAACCCATCTAGTGATATAGGGGTTTATATTTAAGCTGGTGAGCT
>NC_056741.1:379483773-379623773 GCF_019279795.1 Protopterus annectens
GAAGGGGGGTATGTCTTTAGACTAATGAAATTTTTACTGATTAACATTTGGGACTGTTTTTGTTGGGGTTTTCTTACCAGCAAAGTGACCTAATAGTTTAGTTTGATAAATATTTGACATCAGTGGATTATGAATATCAGCTCCTTCACACACTGCACATTTTTGGTTTCTTTGCAGTTTGGGTACAGTTTTATCTTCTACTTTTTAGTTTTGTTCTTCCAGGTACTACACCTGTACATTTTCCATTCTTAATATATTCCCAAGTCCACAGTTTGTTTACTTTGCCTATTCCTCACTGTTTTCCTCCTGTTTTTTTCTTCCTCTCCTGTCTTGATCACTCCCCACAGTACGCACCAACTTGTTCTGTCTCGTCATCAAAACTGTAGCGAGGGTGAGGTGACTGGGATGGCTGCTTCAATTAAAAACTTTTGGAGAGCAGATAGTATAGAAGGAATGCCGAGTTCCTGTCAGCAGTCAACATTGCAGTTGCTTAAATGGTAGTCTCTTTGATTTTGTTAGGAACTGTATTAAGTAGTTGGGTGTGACCTCTTCTTTTTTTGGTTCTCGACTCTGAGAATTTTTATTTTCTTAACTTCAGATTTATGGAAAGGGTCTGCAGAGCATCAGCCAGTCTTACTGTCCTGATTATGGTCTACTATTCTCTGCCTGTCTATTGCCACTGTCCATGTAGACTGGTGCATGTCAGGTCTCCTCTATTCCTTACCTCCATTCCAGTCTACCTTACTGTACTTCTGACCACATTAGCCCAAGTGCAATTCCTGGTTTCCTGTCCTTTATCATCTTATACCCCCCTTCATTTCCTAACTTCAGAATACCAGTTTGTTTATAAAAGCACTCGGTGCTTTGAATCTTTGAGTAAGACACTAATAGATATAAAAAAGACAAAGGTAGTGTGGTTTAAGTAGCATAACGTCCAACAAATCCAAGGTCGCCATGGTCAAGTTTGAGAACAGCACTAGCTTGGGAACACATCTAGAGTACCAACCGGTTCTGTCTTCAAAGATTAGAATTGATGGTCTGCATGTTCATTTAAGGACATGTTACAGAACACTGACTATTGGGGAGAGATGGGCGAAGGCTGCCAGCCTAGTCAAATAGAATTTGATATGTAATTCTATCAACTGTATAAATAAATGTAAAATACAGGTTTGTTTTTAAATGTAAGAAAGCACTAAAATGTGAACTTCAGGATTGTTGCAACATTGCCATCTGCTTAAGGAAAGCAAAGTATTTCAAATGTCTTAAGTTGAAAAGATCTTATGAATCTCTTTAATGTTTTACAAGTCTGTTCCAGTGTGTCTGGATAAAGGTTTTGTGCCCATTGTTTTAAGGCTAAAGTTAATGACCAGAATTTAGATATGGAAGGTGCTTTATTGCTCTAGTTAGAAAATACATGTGAAATGCCTTGTAAGTTCTGAGCAGGTGTTAGATTGCTAAATAATGCAGTTTGTGGCTTGAGAACTCAGACCAGGTGTTAGGTTTTCCCAGTATTCATACTGCATCATAAGTGTCAAAAATATGTAATTTGGGGAGGGACCCAGCAAACATGTTAGTAATGTTTTTAAAATGCTATTTCTCACAAGAGACTAGGCATTTTGATCTTTATATCTAACTTACCAGCACTCTGACGTATGCTCACATGTAAGTTTAGCACTGATTTCTTGTAGGAATAGCTAAAGCTAGTAAAGCTTAATTAGGTATTTTTCTTTAAAATCAGACCTGTCCTACTGTATTTTAAGTTTCTGTGTCATCTCTGAACTCTTGGATATCTCTGTGGTGTAGTAGATTTGTCTTGTTTTAATTATTTATTAAATATTTTTAAACCTTATACCTGTGGCTGATTTGTGTAGAGAGAAGCTCTAGAGTACATTGCATATTTATAGAGATTATTGTAATAGACCACTCTAAAGTAAGCCTAAACTGTTAGTCATACTACCATTGGATAATATTGCACAGTAATAATTGGACACCCTTTTAAGGGCCTTTGAGTAGCTGATATTTATTAGCTGGTGGTGGCAGTAATTACTACCGTATAGCCTGGGTAAAGGGGCACAGCTGGAGAACCTGTCCGCTTTTGTCCCAGGAGGGTCTGTGTGGTTGTATAACCTCTTAAAGTGTGTGTGTGGTGTCTGCTACCTGGGCAGGGACATGAATTACTGGTCAGTCAGAGAGGGTACTAGAGATTAGCTTGCCAGCTAGGCTGAGATCTGGACCCTATAGCTGTGCCAGTGGGGAGTCTTATTGGGGACCTGGAGAGCAAGGGAGCAACCAGCCCCAGACTGACTGATCTCTGTGCATTTAAGGGAAATTGTACTTTACTGTGTGTTAGTTATCCTTTCCTCCTCTATGAAACCTGTCTGATAGTGGTGAGGATTGAGGCTCCTTGATAGCTGGGCCAGGGCACGGTCGTCACACACTTCCATAAATTCATAGATTGGTATATTAAGGTGAAGCCGTATGTTTTTCTACCTAGCCTGTTCCATCAAAAGCTAAAAAAATGAAACAAAACCAATAAACACTTATTGGCATAATCATAGCCAGTAAAAAAAAAAAAAAAAAAAACAGCAGCAGTTCATGAGATTTCTGCAGTGGCACTTGGATTAAGTAGTCTTCTGGATTGTATAACTAGACAGATAGTACTAATCTCACAGCAGTCTGTCTGTATGGAGTTGTGCAAATATGAACTGACCCTTGTGTTAGTAGCACAACATGTAGCATACTTGCCTTTGGTACAGAAGGCTGTGGGTTCTACTCCCACACCATGTAAACAAATTTCTGACGCTGTAGTACACTTTAAGGGGATATGGGAGTGCTGCACTCCTGAGTGTCATCCTTTGGACGAAATGCCTAGTAATAGTAACTGTAAACTTGTCTGTTTGCCAGCCATTCCCTATTGCAGGGGGTGGGGTTGTCACAAGAGTTAAGGTCTTCACCTGACAGATGCAAGGTACAGGGTTTGATTCTGATATCTGGTTATTAGCCAGGCTCGTAATAGCCTGGAGACAGCCTAATATGTACCTATGAACCTGCCATCAGAGAATGAAGATCTGGGATTTTTTTAAAGCGGTTTCTAGTCACAAAGGTAGTTATAATTTAGTCTGCAAAAGTGAGAAAAGAATCTAAGTACTCCATTTCAGCCATCAGTTAAACTTTGCCATCTTCAGACAAATGCACCTTGCAGTAATACTTTCTATTCAGAGGTAGCCCTGTCATGGTGTTTTACCATGAAGACCTTAGAACCATGGTGGTTTGTCTCCACTGCTATGCTAAATGCTAACGAAGCAGCATTAGCCAAGTATGCCAACGAATGAGTGAGTGTAGCCGGCTTATTTTTCACATAAGCCATATTGAAAGTACAACATTGTAATGTCTTGCACAATTCGGTGATTGCAACAGCCTGGATGTTACAGGGGGAAAGGTACCTGTGGGAAGCATTGGCTATAAGTCTGTCTCTGGGGAGGGGTGGAGGTGGGAGCTTCAGTACAGAGCCAGGTGGATTGTTAGCTAACACCATGTAGAATATTTGAAGTATCAAAGGGACTATACTTAGAGCAGGTCTAACGTCATCATGCACTTTACCAACAGTAATGCACTGAAACTGTTTGCCAGATGTTCTGACAACTTGGACAGGTATGTGTAAGAGTGAATTTGGTGGCAGTTGCCTGTGCCAATATGATGAGTGGGCTGCCACTGTTTACCACAGGAAAGTGCTGCTCTGTACTTGTGGTAAAGGGTGATTCAGTCATGCAAAGTAGCTACTATGAGGAAAGACACTATTTGGCTGACGTGTCTGATTAGCAGATTCTCATCGCATGAACAGCTCCTTTTTGCTGCCAGTGGCGAGGCTCTTTCTGAATCCCCAGGATTTGCTGCAGGTACCTCTCATGCACAATAAGAATTAAAGTTCTTGTTCCTAACAGGCAAGTGATGTGAAAAGGCAACTTGCATTTATTAACCTTGCGAGGGCTCTGCTGTGAATTTGGGGCACAGCATTAACTGTCTGCAAGGAATGGTGGAATCAGATTTCATGCAGAGTAGCAGTCATGTTATACATCGGAGAAGGTACATGGCTGGACTCCTGTAGGCTTTGGGTACTCATCCATTTGCAAAACAGTTCACACGTGCAAATCTAACTAGACACTTCCTGGAAAGGTGGCATATACAGATGCTGACAGAAATCCTATTTTACAAAAATATCTAGATAGAGCTCACTGCATTTACAACTCTAAATCCACAAGAGGTAATGGTCAGCATTAAATCAGACTGTTTGGGAAGATGGCGCTTGTTTGTGAGCTGTTGCTGAAAAGGGGAGTATGTCTACCTTAAAGTAATGAGACTTGTTCTGTCCAAACTGTCTTGGCTTTGTAAGTTGCTGTTAAGAACTACTACTCTTGGTAGCTTGAAAACCTATTAAATGGAAAAAATGTTCCCACTTTCACTTAATTTCTCAATTTCTTGAACTGAATTCTTACAAATAAACCGAATATACTCGGGCAACATAAGTTGGTAGATTGCTATGGATACTGTCAACAAGGCAGGCAGAGACCATTCCAGTATGTGCAGACAGGCAGCCTAGAAATAGGTGCACAATATAAAATCTTTAGTGACTTCATCTCTACATTTAAACTCTACAACTGGAATACCCTAAAGAGGACCGTGCCTCTAGGTGTAATTCATTTCAGTAATGCTGAAACATCCTCCGTAGCCGCACACCAGTCTGAGCTAAGAGTAAGGTCGAACTCTGTAGCCTGGCTAACAAGAGACAAGACAAATACTACTATAAAGCATGGAAAATATTGTCAGAAAAAGTCCAGCAGTCAATACTTGCGTTCCTTTTCTGCAAGATTTCTTATTTCACCAGCTGTTAACGCACCATAAACACACTACATCAGTAACAACCCAGTCAATATAGCCACCCAGTTCAACTCCCACTGTATAAACTCCATGCTCTCATTAAACAGAGCTTTTCCACCACCCTCACTACCACAATGTCTTAGTACTTTCCCCTCTTTCCAGTCCTAACTCCTTTAAATCTACAAAATTTGAAACCAACAGCCTTAGCAGCAGACAGCCTAGCAACAGAGTACCTAAAATTCACTTCTGAAGCTTTAGCCCTCCTGGTTTCTCTACTAATTAACCAATCCATAACAGAAAACCACATCCCAGATATTTGGAAGAAAGTGGAATTTCAACTGAGTTAACTATAGACCCATATCCGTACTACCACCACTATCAAAAATGCTAGAAAAATATCCCACTCCCAGATCCTCTGATATCTTGCCCAACATCATCTCTCCTAACATGGCTTCCTTACCAGTTGTAGCATAATTACTGCTCTTACTAGCTTTACCAGTGCTAACAATTGTACAACAGAACCAATAGAAATAATGGTAACGTAGTATCAGCACTTTTTGACTGACATTTGTTTCCCATCAAACTTCTCAGCGACCTCTCCCATCTTTCCTTTGGCTCCCAATTGGGAGCCCTACAAGGATCAGTACTAGGCCCACTTCTATCTGATATATAAATTTGTAAACTCTTACCACCACAAAATAGCATATAGTCAGTGTGCAGATGAGACAACCCTCATCTGCTCTGCCCCAACACTGCAAGTCTTCCATGAAATCTCTCAAATCTCTGCTGGACACTGCAGACCTACTCCTAAATGCAAAAAAGCAAACTAACGCTCTCTACCAAAATAATGTAATTGAGTACGGAATACTTGTAGATGACACACTAATATGACCACCATATTCTCCAATCTATCAAAAATACACAGAAAACTAGACTGCCTGTGTTAGAGCAAATTGGACAAGAAAATTTATATTGGCAACCTACCTACTTCCATCTCTATTGTATGTATCACCAATGATGACTAATCTCTGTACCTTCAAGTTCAAACTTCATGCATGCTTTAATAAAATAGCAAGGTTTGCCTTGTATTCATCTCCTAAAACCCACCTCTAGACAGACATGAAGGATCTAAATTGGTTAGAATTTTAGCATAGTTAACCCACTCTCAACCCACTTCTGTGCACAAACTTGTCTAAGCCAGATAGTTGTCCTTCTCTAAAGCAATTACTGCTATACAGCAAAAGAATACCATGCTCCAATAACAAATCTCTTACCTGGAAAAAAAAAACACTCTGCTGGAAACTGTCTATTCTTACTGTCTCAGCCCTGTGAAATTCCATCCTACTAGAGTTAAACTTACAAAAAAACAAATGCTGTAAAAGTATGCTAAAACAACATTTACAAAGCGCTTGGCTCAGCTCTTGCTCTACACCCAGATAATTTCCAATCCAAAAGCAAATGGAAGCTGCAGTACTGCTGACAAAAACAATAGCGGTTCTGTGCTAAATTCCCATTTGGTGATTTACTACTCTAAACATTTAGCTGATTAAGTCGCCTCACAGTAAGACTCTGTCTGGTTCGACTCTCAGTGTCTTCTGCGTGGAGACATGCGTGAATGGGCATTCCTTTGTTGAAGGTTGTGCATCAGGGCTGGCAACTTGGTACGTAAAAATCAACTGCCAATCATTAGTGGACCGGAGTACCGCTGTGGCGACCCCTAACCGGAAAAAGCCGAAAGACACAACAACTTGATCCTTGTTCTCCCTCATTGTACGACTAATTTCAACCCAAATGCCAGTCTGTTGTCTTATTTTTCTTTGTATTTCTGTATGCTACAAGCTTATGCAAAATCACAGGTTCTCATATTTTCTCCTTTTACTGTAGACAAATTGTATGATGCAGCATTCACATTAATTATGGGTTACAGCTAATTACCCACGAAAAAATGTGTATGCAACAAAGATGAAAATATATAAGTTATGAAAATGGAAAATATACTGTGTTCTGTGTATGTGAATATTGAAGTTTCTCTCCAGACCTCAAAGGGCATCTATCACAGTCGGACTTTTCTGGTCATAGGATCAGAGGAAGCTACTAGGCTATTGGCCATGAGAGCTTACAAGCCTAGCTAAGAATTTCGCCCATGTTCTGAAAAGTCAGCACCAATACCTCTGTCCAGCAGGGGCACAGGTGGAATCCCAGGGTTGTATTTTCTGTTCCCCATCCAGTTATCCAGGTTGCCCTTAAAAAGGGTTAATGAGGTACTCTGCTTGATGTGGAGAAGGGAGTCTGTTCCACAGGAGCATCTCTGACACATCTGTCCTGCCTACAAGTCCTATTGGTGATATAGACCAGGTTAAGGTCAAGCGTGCGGGTTACATAAGTGGAGCTTGACTTGCAGATATACAGCATTTTCCATCAAGGTGGGGTCTGAGATTGCTTTGTATGCCAGATAGAGGTCACCTCTGAGGAGTCTGAGACTGATTAGAGATGGGGCCATTAGCCTGGTTAGGGTAGATGTTTGAGGCCTTTGATTCTCTTGGTGAGGAACCTCTGTGGTCTTTCCTGGTACTGCATGTGCTTTGCGGGGTACATGCCGCAAGGGCCATTGTACTCAATAATGGGTCTTGTAAGGGAAGAATACAGGGATATGACCTTGTCCCTGGATGAGATACCCTTACTAATGAGGTGGGCTATATAGAAAGCTTTACATATAACAAAGGCAATATGGTGGTCAAGATTCAGTTTGCTATCAACCTGGGTGCAAAAGTCCCTGATTGTGTGCTTAGCACCTTGTTATTAATGTGATAATTTGTGGTGATGTCACTCTCCCTAAAGGGGATGATTCATTTTTTTGGCATTCAGTTTGAGGCCATATTTCTAGCACCAGTTATTTTGTTTGGGTGAGATCCTCTTGGACACAACACTAGGGGAATTGACAGTGCCTAGCTTGCAGTCATCTGCAGACTTGGTCAGCCATAGCCCACTGTTTTTGGCCTGCACCTCAAAAGTATATCCCAAACAGACCCCAAGACCAATCCCTTGGGAGATGCACTGCTCATTACAGGTCTACTGCTTGAGGTAGCTTCCCCTATTTTCACACTGCTCATTACAGGTCTACTGCTTGAGGTAGCTTCCCCTATTTTCACTGGGTAGGTTCTATCAAGTGAGCCAGTTTGCTACCCATCTGGTAACATACGGATTGCCTAGTTGAGAGTTTCAGTCCTTATATCTGTTATACCTGAGTGGGGAACAGTATCGAAGGCTTGCTCAAGTCGAGGGGTGGAGTCTTCCCCTTCACGCCTTTGGTGACCGTCTCAAAGTAGATCAAATTTAACAGGCATGACTTCCCCTGACTAAACCACACTGTGTAGGATCGAGTGGGAGGTTGCCAATGTCCTTGTTAATAAGGTCCATGATTATCTTCCCCATGGCCTTGCAGATCAGGCTAGTTAGGCTGATGAGTCTATAATTTCCTGGATCAGTGGATGCTCCACCTTTGTGCAAAGGGATGATGGTGGCTGTCCTCCACTTGGCTGGGATGAAGCTGGCACTTAGGCTTTGGTTGAATAGGGTGCCTAATGGTGCTGCAGGTTCCCACCCGAGTTCATGTAGGATGCAGCCTGCGATGAGTCCCATGGAGGCTGTATTTTTGCCTTAGAGGACAGTGATGCCTTGCTCTCTAGAGATAAGGGAAGCAGGTGCTGGGGATGTCCTGATTTTCTGATGGGGAGGGGACAGAGGGGTGACGTTTTCATTGTACCTGTCTGCCAGAAGGTTGGCTATATCTATGGCATTTGTGTATGTGGTGTCCTTGACCACCATTTCTGAGCAGATCTCCGCGCTTCCTTTGAGATTGTGGACATATGTGAAGGCCTTATTGTCTTTAGTTAATGGGGCCAGTTTGGACTCTGCTTTGGAGGATTTCACTAGTGCTTGTATTTGCTTCAGGCTAAGGAGAAATCGCTTCCAATTAGTCAACTGCTCCTTTGTCCTGGACAGAATTTTTTTTCCTTTTATTATAGAGTTTATTGCAGATGCCCACCTATCCGGTATTTCTGATTCCATGCAGCTATATAAATGCATGTCAGCAAAGATGAATTTCATTCGGTAGTTACCCACTTGGACTTCAGTAGGTGCATGGCAGTGAAAGTAATTTCTTATGATGCCAGTCTCACTCACTGGCAATGTGCATGCACACATGCCAGTGAACAGTTTGGAGCTTACCAAGACCCACCTATACCATGTCTTTAGGACTGGTTTGTCAGTTTCCAACAGAGACAATGAAGGCCACTTGCATATTTTGAACAGAAGGCACACAGCTGGGAACCAAAATGGAAAACGGACATTTATAGTAATCATTGCCCCAATCTGCTGCCTTTATTATAATGTTCTCCACTGGTGCTCTTCCTGCTCTTTACTATTTTAGGATTTTTAGTGTAGGGTAGACACTAAAATTGAGGCATATGTGCTGTGGCACACATTTCCAGTAAAATGTTAGCTTTTCTCTGTCCTCCTTTTGCTGGGTTATAGCAGGGTGTATAATGAAAATGACTGTTCTGTGGGAGTCATGTATACTGCATAATAGGTTCTGTCTGTTCAACCTTCTCATTTTCCATTATAGTTTTGAGTGTTTGTGAATAAGTGCATTCAGCAAGAGTCCTTTTTTTTCTCTATTTTCTAATTTCTGGTGTAGTTTTTACTTGCAAATTAGGGAGATGTGAGCCTTATAAAAGTAAAGCACACACTGTTAAGGCTGCAAGTTAATGTGCTTTATTCATTTTTTATAATTAAATGTACTTTGCCTCAGGATGAGTTAAAGAATTGGTGTTAATTCTGGATGTAACTATTCCATAGTGGTAATATGACCTTACTGCTTGACAGCTGGTCACTCAAAACTGCATTGATAGCAGTATGTGGCAATTGTAGATCACTGCAAGGTTTGTAGATTGGCAAGTTAGACTGATCAGTGGTATAGCTGCCAGTCAGACTATTAGAGCACTCGGGTGGGAGTTTGTGCTGTGTATATGTGGGTCTAAATTAGTTCACCAAAAGATATTTCAGCGAACGCTTATTCATCGACACACAATCAGCAAAAATCAGTTCTGTGATTCACTGAAGTTTTCCAGGGCAATGAAACAATTGCCCTGCTGCACAATGGAACCCACAACTAAATCAAACTGACCCAAGTGGGGGATTCACCCCCAGTGTAGAGGGCTGTGCCCCCCACACCCCCTAACTATATATACTCTGAGATAGCGCTACAGTGGGGGAAAGAGCAAAGCCGTGTAGTTGGCCAACTACTTCCTTGTCTTGGGAAAATTCTGCAAATTGCGGAAGTGATTTTTGCTGATTCTGTCTGAACAGGTGGTTGCTGAAAATATCTTTCGGCGAACTAATATAGTCCCATATATTTAAGGTGATTAGTGGGTAATGAGTTAAGAAAAAAAATACAGTAGATTTTTGCTTTTAAGATGGGAGAGACTCATGGCATATAAATAGAAGAATTTGGAGGCAGCCTAAAGAATAAGTGAGTGAATGGTTTATTGCATGTTTGATTAAGGGTTTTTGCATCTGAATCATTGCATGCCTCATGCTGAAAAGTACTGTAATGGCACAATGCACTTCTCATGTTTTTAGAATTTGTTGCAGTGGGTATAAATGCCTCTGAGGAACTCTCTGACCAGTCTTTTAATTTGGGTAGGTAATAGCCTAAAGTGGTCAAGGCCAACATTTTTTTCTTTTTGGAAATTTACTCCATCTCAAAGTACGAGATCAAGTAAAAACGGTGTCTTTTCATCTCTTCATAAAAAGATGGTCATTTTTTATAAAGGAGTTTCATTTCTACAAACTGTTCCACCTGTAGCAGACGTAATGCTTTAACTGCTACTCTTTGGAACATATTTATTCTCTGTCTGTTTGTAAACCAAATATTATAAATATTGGTATAGATTTAATCAGCTAGGTATTTTCCATAAGGTAATACTTTATGAAATCAGTAAATTACATTTCTCTATTTCAGAAAAGCACAGTTTTTTTTGTCCTGTCTAAAGGCAAGCTACTTTATTTAGTACTGTTAACTGAAGACACCTTTTCTCAAAGCTGCTTATCTGTTCTTGCAAACAAGTGTGCAAAAATAAAAATGCATCTCACTAAGTCAATGTATGGCAGTCGCTTGTAATTATTTCAGTATTGGCATTATGCATATTTTTCTTAATGTAGGGAATGGAGGGTGATACAAGGGAAGTTACCACTGAAGCGCAACAACCACAGCAGTTCCGTCGCCCCCCACCACGCAGATACCGTGGTGGTTATTATAGGTGAGTAATAGCTGTTTATTCATTTTTATTTACATTTCTTCCTAACTGGACTAGATTTAACTGTTTGAACCCTCAGCTGAAAATATATACCCACCACAAGTTTTATTTTTAGTGGGCATGGCTAACCTCAGGTGTGTTCTCTCTCCAACGTAGTACATTAGTGCCGCAGAATAGTATATTAACTTGCATAATCTTTTCTCTAGTATTTTTAGGTTTCAAAGCCTTTACATGTGTCTTAATAGGCTAGAAAGCAGAATTAAAATAGTGCAGAAGATTGTTTTCATGAATCGTAAGCATTTGATGTCAAACTACTTTGCAATAATGACTTTAATCACCTAAATTGCTGGATACACTTTACTGCCAACCATAGAAATAGATAGAGGTGCATAATGCAGTCTTTTAGGTATGTGCATGTAATAGGGCATGTGTATTCATAAATCATTTCATGACAGTTGCTGTAGACAGTTTGGGTTCAGTTCCATCTTAGAGGCACAGATCCGAGGGTGGCAGAGATCTGCCTGTGCTGGGCTGTTTGGCTCTGCTGACTGAGGTCTCCCTGGGTCGATCTGCTTTTGAGGTTGTGGAAAGGGGTTTTTACCACCTTCTCACTTTCCAGATCCTACCCCTTTTCTCATCTGTTCCGAGCTCTTAGTCCATCAGACCTACTCCACAGGGATAGCCAGTTCCAACAAGTGTTCAGTCAGTTCTGGTAGAGGAACTCCCACTCTTGTTTTGATGCTCCCCTGAATATCACCAAGAGGAAGCACATCAGAAGAGAATGTGCAAGAGGAGGCATAGACTCCCTGATGGAGTCTGTCACAGAGGATACCGGTTTTGATGAAGGGTCTCCCAGATCACCAGAAGACATCTCCTCCTTCGTAGATATTTCAGAGATCTTAGACAAAGGTAGCTGGTCTTCTGAAAATTCGTCTGGAAGAAATGGCATTTAGTTTCCGCCAGGCTTGGAGGGAACTGGATAACGTCGAACCTATTCCAGAGACCCGATAAATTCTTAGCCCCTCTGAAAGACCGATCCCACTGGAGTAAAGGAGTCCCAGTTAATATGGTGGTGGAGACAGCCACCCAGAAAGAGCTAGCAGAACAAAGCTCTTTGGTCCGTCCAAACGGAGTCGAGAGCATTGGACAGATTCAGAAAACAAATCTTTGCCTTGGTGACTTTTGCCCTGAGGTCTCCTCCAAATTACCAGACACACTTGACTAGACTTGAGAGATTTGACCAAAGAGCTATCATACTGAGTCCATGTCTGCAGAAGATTTCATAAGAACATTCTCACAACTGACCACTCCATTGTCCATATTAAATGCTTCAGTGTGGTTGATTTCTCTGTTGATGGTACCTCTTGAGTTTCTGGTTCAGGCATTGCCATAAGGAGACCTGTCTGGATGCGGCTATGACTTTGTGGAGCCTTTTAATACTTTATCACTGCCCTATTCGATGGCAGTCTTCAGTAAAAGACACAACCTGCAACAAACAGGTTGGAAACTCTGCTGTGGGAATCCAAATATTCTACCCCTCAACAAACCTTCTCCATGATTCAGAAGTAAGAAAATATGGTTCTAAATAACTCTGTGACCTTTCCAAGGCCTGTATAGTGATTCCTCCAGAGGCAGAGGAGGAAAGAGAAAATTCTAATTGAAGACTTTGCCCTAGAGGCAGAGGACGCCTGCAGAACCAGGGTTTCTGAGATTTGCTTCTGGACAGACCCAGCGCTCAACTGTCCACCTGTGGAGGCAGTCTGGAGATTGTCTTTGCATCCAGATGCATGGCAAATATAGTGGAAGATTTATGGGTGCCAAGAGTAATATCCAGAGGTTATTGTATACCATTTTTCCAACCCCACTACCTGCAAAAGAAAAGTTTCCTGACTGTCCAACCAGTCCGAGGAAGTCAGCAGCGCAAGAAACCCCAAAGCTGCTAGTCATCCAAGAGGTGCCACCAGACCAAATAGGATTCGGAACTTGTGCTTCTTAGTGCCCAAGAAATTATGAGGTCTCAGACCAGTTTTGGAACTAAGCAATTTGAATTAGTACATGAATCAATTCTGAATAGTCATTGTACAGTCCATCCCACCTTTTCTTTAATAAGAACAATTGGACGTGCTCAGTAGATCTTCAGGATGCATACTATCACATCAAAATAAATGGGTGCTGTTAAACTCGTGTTTTTGGCTGGGAGCCAGTTACAGCCAGTTCAACATCCTGCCCTTAGGACTCGCCATAGTCCCCAGGTGTTTGCCAAATGTATGGCTGCGGTAACTGCTCATCTGAGAATCAAAGGGTTCAGTCTTTCCATATCTGGACAAGTGGCCCTTCGCTGCCCCCTCCAAGCATCTTCTAAATTCCACGGAGAGACTGCTCCAGAATTGCCAGTTATTGGGTTTAATGGTAAACTATGGTAAATCACAACCTGGAGGTCACTGGTACACATGTTCTTCGTATTTCACTGTTGCAGTCATTACATTTGGGTAATCCTGCTGGCAGGTTGTCCTCAGTCTGCCTGAATTCCGAAGTCCTGGGTCCTGAGTCTGCTGCTGTTGCCCCATCCCCGACGTCAGGTCGTCAGGGGTATAAATGAAGCAGCCGATGCCATTTTTAGTCTTTCTTGCCGTGCGGCGCCCGAAGCAGAAAGCAGTTTGTGCCTGTCGGCCAACTCCTGAGATTTTCGTATTCAAGCTTCAGATCCAAAGTCTTCAATAAAGCTAAGTACCCAGTTGGGGAAACTTTTTTTCTTGCTCCAGACCAATGTCAGAAAAAGTAATTGTATTTCTTGTGGAAAGCAAATACCTCATAAGGACTTTCATTCTTACTGTATTCCTTGCCTAGGCCCTGATCACAATGTTTCTGGTTGTCTGTTTTGTGCTAGATTTAACCAACGCACTATTAAGTGTCTGTATGATTTTGATTTAAACTATTTTGGACGCCGGTTTAATTATCCAGAAATGTCTGATAGCCATCCGACTACCGGAGTTCACAAAAAACGCAAAGAAAAGGAGAGAACTGAGGCCCAGAACCGAAGCTTCTCCTAAGCCATTTGCCGGTCATCAGTGAGGTGCTTTTGCAGCCCCTGACGCCTGCTACTTTAGAGTCGCAGCCCGCTACTGGCTCCCACGTGGAGTTGGCCATGTCGCTGGAAACTCGAGGTATTGGAGCCTCTGATAATATTCTTTCAGATGGCTCCGGAGCCGCTGAGTAGGCACTGGCTTTTGAGGGTATATTCAGACCTAAACATCTTTACATTAAACTGACTTCAGCTTCAAAGGCAAAGACTAAAACACCTTCTAAAGCAAAGAAACAAACTCCTGAGCCATGTGGTCAGGCCTCTATGATTAAAAAACAGATGCTCAAAATGGCCGAATACTTGATTACCTTGATCAGGGGTTCCCATCCCCCTCCTGATAAGAGGCCTAGGCAAGAGACTGACCATTAATCTTCAGATCAGGTTTCTATTTCTTCTGATTCCTCTTCTGATCAGGAATATTCTCTTCACCCTATGAGGATTCTGATGGTGAAGAATCCATACCTTCAGCTTCTCCTCCAGAGGACTATTCTTTTGGGGAAACCTTGCATACCATGAGGGAGCATTTCCACTGGGAGAGCCAACATTTTTCAGAATCTAAAGAGGCTCTGATTTCTTTTTACTACCTCAATGCAGGCCACTAGCCATTTCACCTGTTAGACATTGTAGATGTGTTTTAAGAGTCTATATTACAGGGTTCCGGACTCGCATAAATTCCTTTTTAAAAACCCTGCTGCAGACCCCGAAACTATTTCACAGGGTCCCAAAGGAGTTGAGGCTTTCGCTGCAAAAAAAACTATCCCCTCTGACAGATTCTAGGGCACTGAATAGATGGGGAAAAAAGGTTTACACATCTGCTACCTTGGCTATAAGGGCCTTAAATTGTCAATTTCATATGCTGAAATATCAGCAACGCGTCATGGCATTGCTTAAACAGAAAATGTTAAATCCTGAATGTGCGGAAAACAAGGAAATGCAGGATTTATTGCATGCAGCTGAACAAGTTGGAAAGCATACTTTGCAATGTGGTTTTGATTCTTTGGAGGCCTTGTGTAGGGCTGCAGTTAACGGGTTCTCTAATTCGGTTTAGTAGACACTGGCCTACCAAGAACTGGTTCTTTCCTGTGTCACAGACCACAAAGGGGCAGATCCAGACACCCTAGAGGTAGATCCCAGGTGCAAGGTTCATACAGGTCAAAGCAATGGGGTGCTTCTACCTCCAAAGTTGGAGAAGACAAATCGCAACCATACAGGAAACTGTCCCAATGACTTCCCCCACCTGCACCAAGCACTCATCTCCTGGCAGCACCCTTGGGGGGGGGTGGGTAATTAGCAGTTTTTCTTTCTCAAAATTGGCACATTATAACCCAGGACAAGTGGGTATTAAATATCGTGATTATAACCCAGGACAAGTGGGTTCTAAATATCGTGTCACAAGGCTACAAGTTCCATTTCCATACCCTGCCAAAGGCAAACGGCTGGCCAGATCAGCCAAAAAATCAATGGGCAGAGGCACAAAAACAAGTCTCATCCCTCATGGACATGGGGGCCATTCAACAAGTGCCAGAGCAGAGAAGGATTTTACTCGACTGTTCTTGCTACCCAGAAAGGACGAAGCCTGGAGACCAATACTGGACATTTCTATTCTGAATACATTCCTGGATATACCAAAGTTTCAAGATGTTGACTTTGCAGCAGCTTCTGCCCATGCTGGGCAAGAATGCTTGGCTTGTGACTTTAGACCTAAGAGGCATACCTGCATGTCCCAATCAGACAATTATGCAGAAGATACTTCAGATTCAAGGCTGGCTCAATGCATTACCAATTCTCTGCACTGCCCTTTGGCTTATCTACTGCACCCAGGGTCTTTACAAAGTGCCTGGGACCAGTAATTGCATTCTGCAGACAGAGGAATACAAATATATCCTTATTTGGACAACTGTCTAACTCAAGCAAAGAACAAGGACATTCATCTACAGCATCTGGTGTTTGTCAAAAGACTTAACATGCCTAGGGTACACAGTCAACGAAAAATCAAAACTAGTACCCTCTCGAGATAATATTCCTGGATGCAAGCTTAAGTATAACTGCCCAGATGGCTTATCTCATGCCAGACAAAGGCAACTGACTACCTATTTCAACATGTTGGCAACAAAGGCCCAGTTATCTGCAAGAAAAATTCTGCAGGCTTTGGGCTTCATGGCATCCTACTAATTCCATATGCAAGACTGATGCATATGAGGAAACTTCAATGGTACCTAAAGTGTTTGGACTCAACATTGCCACAGCCTGGAAACAATGATTACACTCATTCCCTGCCTGCAACAGGAGTTTCGATGGTGGGCAAAGGCTTGTTACCAAAAGGGACAGCCATTCACTTTACCCCCAGCAAGGTAGACACTGACAACAGATGCATCAGATTATGCCTGGGGGGGCCCACATGGCAGGAAGATGCATTCAGGGCAAATGGACCTCAAACCAAATGCATCTACATATTAATCAGAGATGCTAGCTGTTCAAAATGCCCTGACAGCCTTCAAGGACTTGCTTCATCTGGGAAAACTACTGATGGACAGCACCACAGTCATGTGGTATATAAACAAGCAAAGGGGCACACATTCTTACCCCCTTTGCAGACTAGCCATGACTTTGTGGGACATAGCATTGACTTACCAAGTACATCTGTAGGCACAATTCCTGCCAGGAAGGGAAAATACTCTGGCAGACGAACTAAGCAGAAACCTCATGCATCCGGCAGCTGGATCCACAAGTCTTCAGCATAACAAGGAAATGGGGATGCCCGGACAGATCTATTTGCCTCCCCTCACAACTACCAACTACAAAGATTTTGCACAAGACAACCATGGAAAGTGGACGCCCTATCAGTGTATGCCTTTCCCCCACTGCCTCTCCTCCCCAAGGTACTCCTAAAGGTCAGACAGGAGAAGCCAAAGATGATACTGATTGCCCCAGACTGGCCCCGCCAGTACTGGTATCCAATCCTAAGGAGCTTGTCTCCATACCCAGCTTGGACCTTACCTCAAATACCTCAACTACTGTCCCAGCAAAACAATCAGATCCTGCACAGCCAACTCGGGACTTTAAACCTGGCAGCATGGCAGATAATGTAGTCATACAAAACACATCTCTCAGTAAAGCTGTGATGGATGTCATTTTGGAAGCCAGAAGGCCTAGTACTAGAAAATTTTATGCTGGAAAATGGAAGAGATTCAGTGCTTGGAACCAGGCACAAGGAACTGATACAGCTGTGCCAAATATTCCTCAGATTTTGCAATACTTAACTGAGATGCTGGACAAAGGCCTATCTTTTTCATCTATTAAAATTCATGCCTCTGCCATTTCGGCTCATTACAATACAGAGCCACAAATCTTTTCTCTTCCCTTATTAAAGCAGTACCTCAAAGGAGCCAGAAATTTAAGGCCTCCAAGGAGATAACCAATGCCTGCATGGGACCTCAACTGTGTCTTAGAAAAACTCAGCCTGCCTCCTTTTGAGCCAGCTGCTACTGCTGATATAATTTTTTTATCTTGGAAAATAACTCTGCTCCTAGCAATAACTTCCAGGCACTCATGGCTGTGGAACTTTTTATCCAGACAGGGTCTCTCTGAGGACAAACCCAACATTTATGCCCAAGGCGGTGTCCAGTGTGGCTCTAAACCAAACTATTCATCTGCCAACTTTTTATCCAAATCCACATAACAAGGGGGAGAGAATTCTGCGTTCTTTGGATGTACACAGCTTAGATTCTACTTGGACAGAACCAAAGGTTTCAGAAAGACATAGCAATTACTAGTGACATGCTGCATGATCACAAGGAAAGGCTATCTCAAAGCAGACTATTTCAAAGTGGATGGGCCACTGCATTCATTTCTGCTATTTACACCATGGCAAGCCAGTGCCTAAGGGCATTAGGCCACATTCAACCAGAGCTGCAGCCACTTCAGCAGCCTTTCTCAGGGGAGTACCAACCTAGGACATTTTAGAGGCTGATGCTTATAGTTCAGTGTACACCTTTACAAAGCACTATCATCTGCCACTCTACTCTAAATCTAGGGCAGGTTTTGCCACTGCAGTTCTGCAGGGACTTGTAGCCGCTCCTAATGCTGTTTAGCTCCAGCCTCCCAACCATAGCTTTGGGAGACTGCCCAAATGTAATGACTGCAACAGTGAAACATGAACATAGTACAGTTGTGTACACTTACCATAAATGTAGATGTTAGAGTGTATTCACTGTTGCAGTCCAAGTTACCCACCTGCCATCCCCCTTTCTTCTGCTGGAACCTATCTTTCCTTCTCTGATTTATACAACCTATGTGGTGTATTTTCTTGTAGATGAAGGTAAAGTTTATATTGGTGCATGTACTATATATATAATGCATTTTGGCTATCCTTTTAGAGGGCACCTGACATCTGGGGCAAGAAAAACTAAAGAAAATGGCGTCTGCCGCTTCTTTTATTCCCCTGACGACCTGACGTCAGGGATGGGGTGACCGCAGCAGACACAGGACCCAGGACTTTGGAATTCAGGCAGACTGAGGGCAACCTGAGAGCAGGATTACCCAAATGTAATGACTGCAACAGTGAATACACTGTAACATCTACATTTATGGTTAGTGTACACAACTGTTCTTTCTGGATACTACAATACAGGTAGCGTTGCCACTTCCTCATCGCATATCTACAGTCAGAAATCAGGTTTATCTACTTATTTCCAATCTATCTCCAACAAGATCAGTCCTTCAAGCACTAGGCTCTATGGCAATAGCCATTGTATTTCCCTTGGCATGTTTGTGTGTTCTTCAGTGGACTGTAGCTGTTCAGTGTTACATTTTTCTTTAACCCCTATCCTTTTCAAGTCAAGTTTACTCTGATTTATAGATGACACATTCACTGGTGGATCCAACTGGACAGCATTCATCTGGGCTGACTTTGTTTTACTGCCCCCAATGGCTACAGTAACCAGAGACGCTTCTAACTGAGGTGGGGGTGACATTTCTTTGAAAGGATGGTCTAAGGCGCATGCCCCCCCCCCCCCCCAGAGACCAATCTGCGTATCAGTGTACTAGAGATGGTAGCAGTCCTAGATGTTCATCGTGTTTCACTGTTGCAATCATTACACTTGGGTTATCCTGCTGGCAGGCGACCCTTAGTCAGCCCGAGTTACAAAGTCTTGGTCCGGCGTCTGTTTGTCTCCTCTTCCCTGACGTCAGTGAGCCAGGGGTATAAGTTGCAACCGCCGCCATTTTCTCCAGTCTTTCTTGCCGCGCTGTGCCCAAAGCAAAACCAGTTTGCAAGTGCCGGTCGGCCAACTCCTGAGATTTTCAAAATTGAATTTCACAACCGAAGTCTTCAATAAAGCGAAGTACCCCGTTGGGGAAACTTTTTCTTGCTCCAGACCGATGTCAGTAAATGTTAATTGCATTTCTTGTGGGAAGCAAATACCTCATAAGGACTTTCACTCTTACTGCATTCCTTGCCTAGGCCCTGACCAAGACGTTACTAGTCTGTTTTGTGCTAGATTCAATAAATGCACTATTAAATGTCTATTTGATTTTGCTTTACATTATTATGGACGAAGATTTAATTATATAATGTCGCCGGAACAACCGGCAACCAGAATGTATAAACGCAAAGACAAAGAAAGGCATCAGAGGTCCAAAACCGACTTAAGCCTCTTCTAGGCCAGTCTCCGGTTCTCAGTGAGGCGCTTTCGCAGCCCCTGACACCCACTACCTCAGAGCCACAGGCCCTAACCGACAGCCACGTGGAGACACCGAGGCCTGTGGAAACTCAAGGTATTGGGCCTACGGAAACTATGCCCTCAGATGGATCCGGAGCCACTGAGCAGGCACTGGCTTCTGAGGGTGTTTTCAGACCTTCACAGCTTACAATTAAGGCTTCTACAGCAGCAAAGGCAAGGTCAAAAACACCATTAAAGACCAGGAAACAAGTACAGCATTCTCCAGAACAGGCATCCATGCCAACGAAACAGATGCTTAAAATGGCCGAATACCTTCTTTAATCAGGGGTTCCCATCCCCCTCCTGGCAAAAGGCCTAGGCAAGACACTTATGATTCCTCTGATCAGGTTTCCATTTCCTCTGATTCTTCTGATCAGGGCTATTCACTACCTCCCTATGAGGACTCTGATGCTGAAGAGTCCATTCCTTCAGCCTCACCGCCTGAGGATTATTCTTTTGGGGCAGCCCTGCACACCATGAGGGAGCATTTCCACTGGGAGAGCCAGGATTACTCAGAATCCAAGAAAAGGCTCAGATTTCATTTTATTGCCTCGGCACAGGCCCCTGGCTACCCCTCCTGTGCTTGATATTGTAGATGTTTTTTCTGAATCCAGTCTCTCTCAAGATTTTTTACCCCCTCCTCCAGTAAAGCCGGACAGGTACTACAGGGTCCCTGACTCTAATAAATTTCTTTAAAAACCCCGCTGCAGACCCAGAAACAATTTCTCCGCGTCCTAAAGGGGTTAAAGCTTCCACAGCCAAGAATCCTGTCCCCTCAGATAGGGATTCCAGAGCTCTGGACAGATGGGGGAAAAAGTTTACACTTCTGCTACTTTAGCTGTAAGAGCTTTAAACTGTCAGTTTCACATGCTTAAATACCAACAATATCTCATGTCATTGTTAAAGCAGAAAATGGTTGCAAATATAGAAAGTCCTGACAGTAAAGAAATGCAGGATTTATTGCATGCAGTTGAACAAGTGGGAAAGCGTACTCTGCAATGTGGTTTTGATTCATTAGAGGCTTCTTGTAGAGCTGCAGTTACAGGCTCAGTAATTCGGAGACGTGCTTGGTTAAAAGAACAAAGTTTGACCATGTTAAAGTAAAATTATTGGATGCTCCACTACAGCATGATACTTTGGTGTTAAGGCAGAAGATGTTAAAGAAAATGGAGGATAAAGCAAAATCAATGCAAACGGTGAAAGATTTCTTACAGGTTCACCACCTAGGTTTAGCAGAAACTGGCCTCAGAAAAATTGGTCCTTTCCAGTGTCAGGCCACAGAGGCAGATACAGACACCCAAAAGGCAGATCTCAGCCCCAAGGCTCCTACAGATCTAAACAATGGGGTGCTTCAGCCCCCAAAGGAGGAGAAGACAAATCACAACCTTATAGGAAACGGTCACAATGACTTCCCTCTGCAAATGCCAAGCTCTTACCAGTTGACAGCACCCCTAGGGGGAAAGCTAGCACTTTTCTCAAAATTGGCACTTGATCACCCAAGACCAATGGGTGCTGAATGTAGTTTCTCAGGGGTATAGGTTCCACTTCCACACGCTCCCAAAACCAAAAGGTATGCCAAACCGGCCACAGAACCAATGGGCAGAGGCACAAAAAGATTGCTGTTCTTATGGATATGGGAGCTATTCAAAAAGTTCCACAAGAAGAACAGAGGCAAGGATTTTACTCAGGACTTTTCTTAGTACCCAGAAAAGACAAAGCCTGGAAACCAGTACTGGACCCTGTCAATCCTGAATACTTTCCTGGATGTTCCAAAATTCAAAATGTTAACACTTCAACTTCTGCCCATGCTGGGCAAAGAGGCTTGGCTAGTTACTTTGGATCTCAAGGAAGCAATACCTGCAAGTCCCAATCAGACAATCATGCAGAAGATACCTCAGATTTATAGCAGGCTCAATGCATTGACAATTCTCTGCACTGCCCTTTGGCTCATCTACTGCGCCCAGGGTCTTCACAAAATGCCTGGCACCAGTAATTGCATTTTGCAGACAAAAGAATTCAAATATATCCCTACTTGGACTGCCTTCAAGCAGAGAGCAAGGGCATTCTTCTAAAGCACCTGGCATTTGTAAAAAGATTGATAACTTGCCTTGGGTACACAGTAAACGAAAATCAAAACTAGTGCCCTCAAGAGATAATATTCCTTGGTGCAAGCTTAAATACAACTGCCCAGATGGCTTCTCGCGCCAGACAAAGGCAACTGACTCATTACTTTCAAATGATGGCAACAAAGACCCAGCTTCCTGCAAGAAAAATTCTGCAGGCCCTGGGTTTCATGGCATCCTGCATTCTACTAATTCCATTTGCAAAACTACATATGAGGAAACTACAATGGTATCTAAAAAGTGTTTGGACTCAGCATTGTCACAGCCTAGAGACCATCATAACCTTGATTCCCTGCCTACAACAGGAGTTTTGATGGTCCCAGGCCTGTCACCACAACAAGGGGCAGCCTTTCACCTTACCTACAGCCAGGCAGACTAACAACGGATGCATCGGATTATGCCTGGGTAACACGCATGGCAGGAAAATGTATTCAGGGCACGTGGCCCAAGGAGCAAATGCATCTTCACATCAATCAGAGATGCTAGCTGTACAGAATGCCCTGACTACCTTCAAGGACCTAATACATCCAGGAGAACTACTAATAAAGACTGACAGTACCACAGTTGTGGTACATAAGCAAGGGGGCACACATTCCTACCTCCTATGCAGACAAGCCATGTCTTTGTGGAACACAGCACTGACCTACCAGGTACGTCTGCAAGCAATTCCTGCCAGGAACAAAAAATACACTGGCAGACTAAGCAGAAATCTCATGGATCCTCACGAATGGAAGCTAAAGCCACAAGTGATCAGTATAAGGAAATGGGGACGCCCAGACATCGATCTTTTTGCCTCCCCTCAATTACCAAATACAAAAATTTTGCACAAGGACTTATCACTCTCAAGCATGGAAAGTGGATGCTCTCAGTCAGCTGGAAAAACCTGACAGTCTATGCCTTCCCTCCGATGCCTCTTCTCACCAAGGTGCTTCTAAAAGTCAGATGAGAGGCCAAACTTGATACTGATTGCACCAGACTGGCCACGCCAGCACTGGTACCCAGTCCTAAAAACTTTGTCCAAAGGCCCCACCTTGGCCTCTACCTTGAATCATTCATCTTCTGACACAGCAAAACAATCCGATTCTGCAGTCAACTCAGAACCTTAAACCTGGCAGCATGGCAGATAATGTAGCCACTCAGACTGCACCTCTCTCTAAAGCTGTTATGGATGTAATTTTGGAAGCCAGGAGGCCCAGCACTAGGAAATCTTGTGCAGAAAAATGGAAGAGATTTTGTGCTTGGAACCAGGCACAAGGGCTCTACCCACTGGTCCTTAATATACCTCAGATTTTGCAATACCTGACAGATGTTGGACAAAGGCCCATCTTTTTCTTCTATTAAAATCCATGCCTCTGCCATTTCAGCTCATTACAATACGGATCCTCCTATTTTTTCACATCCTCTACTACGACAGTACCTCAGAGGGGCAAAGAATGCAAGACCCCCTAGAAGAGCACCAGTGCCTACTTGGGACCTCAATTTTGTTTAAGAAAAACTAACACTGCCTCCATTTCAACCAGCCAGCATGGCTGATCTAAAATTCTTGTCATGGAAAACTGCTCTGCTCCTAGCAATAACTTCAGCAAGAAGAGTCTCAGAGTTACAGGCATTGATGGCCATGGAACCTTTCCTCATTTTTCATCAAGACCGGGTTTCTCTTAGGACAAACCCAACATTCATGCCAAAAGTAGTCTCCAATGTGGCCTTAAACCAAACCATTCATTTACCTACTTTCTACCCAAATCCCCAGAATAAAGGGGAAAGGCTTCTGCATGCTTTGGATATACACAGGCAGCTACGGTTTTACTTGGACAAAACAAAAGCTTTCAGAAAAACTGAGCAACTGTTTGTAGCTTATGCTGCAGGATCACAAGGAAAGCCTATTACAAAGCAGACAATCTCCAAATGGATAGGACACTGCATCCGCTTCTGTTATGCACAACATGGCAAATCTGTGCCTAAGGGCATTAGGCCTCATTCTACCAGAGCAGCAGCCACTTCAGCAGCTTTTCTCAGAGACGTACCAACCAAAGACATTTTAGAAGCTGCAACCTGGAGCTCAGTGCACACTTTTACCAAGCACTACCACCTACCTCTCTACTCCAAATCCAGAGCAGGCTTTGCCACTGCAGTTCTGCAGGGCTTGTTAGCCTCGCCAAATCCAATCTAGGCCCAGCCACCCAACCTCAGCTTTGGGATTCTACCCAAGTGTAATGACTGCAACAGTGAAACACTAACATAGTACAGTTGTGTACCTACCATAAATGTAGATGTTAGAGTGTATTAACTGTTGCAGTCCAGGTTTACCCACCCACCATCCCCCTCTTTGCTGGGACTATTCTGTACTTCTCAACTCTATACAGCCTATGTGGTGTATTTGCTTGTAGATGAAGTAAATGTTTATAGTAATATATGCTTGGTTGTTTGGCATATTTTTATCTTTTCAGCCTTCCTATCTGGGGGCACATGACATCTGGGGCAAGAAAAACTGAAGAAAATGGCGTCTGTTGCAACTTTTATACCCGTGGCGAACCGACGCCGGACCAAGACTTAGGAACTCGGGCCGACTGCTGGTCGCCTGTCAGCAGGATAACCCAAGTGTAATCACCAACAATGAATATACTCTAGCATCTACATTTATGGTAGGTACACAACTGTGCTTTGCAGGCATTCCAAGATGCTGTTCCTTTAGGGATTATTGCAGTTCAGACCAGCAACATGCCTGCAGTCTGGTACATCAAACAAGGATAAACCTGATATCCCTTTTGCAGAGAGGCCATGAGTGTGGGAAAGGGTGATCTCATCAGACCACTTTTCTATTTGCAATGCGCATTCCAGGGAAAACCAACTTATTAGTGGACAAGCTAAGTAGATCCATTTTGATGCCTCATGAATGGTCTCAATCTGGGTCAAATTATCTTCTGTCATTGGGGCCAACCTTGCTGTGACCTCTCTGCATCCCCCCCCACAACAAGTGCAGCAGGCATTTTACTCTTACTTACTCTCAGGGTGAGGCACCGAGATGCTTTAGTCCACGTTTGACCCTCTGGTCTTTATGCTTATACCCTCTCCCATTGATTCTGCAAACTTCCGCAGAAACAAACAAAGCTGGCTGAAGAGCGGAGTCATTCTTATTGTCCATTTGTGGCCCTGACAAGTATGGTTCCCTTTCCTGTGGTCTCACCTTTGTCTTCCAGAGCCAACTCTGATCTCCTGTCACCCATCAGGGATCCAACATCCCAATATACAGGCCCTCAAACTAACCAAATGGCTTCTCCACACCCAGCAATGGTTAGCCCAAACTCTCTCCCCTGTACATACCATTATTTTGGCTTCACAGAATCTGCTAAAAGTTTACAAGACCAAGTGGAAAAGATTCTCCCTTTGGGCTTTGAATAATGAGCTTGACCCTTTCTCATCTGCAGTTTCTGCAGTCCAATTTCTAGCAATCCTTTTCAAAGCAGCAGCTAGTTTCTCCCCAATTAAACTTCAGTTGGCAGCTATTTCTATCCTTTTGCATAGAAGACAAATTATTCATTGGCTTCATCCAAGTTATGCAAAGCATTCCTCGAAGGTATCCTCAGACCAACAATAAAGGATTCTTCACCTCCTTGGGATCTTGCAGTTGTGCTACAAGCCTCAACTCAAATCTTGTGAACCTTCAGCTAACACTGATTTAAAATTCCTTTCATGGAAGATAGTCGTAGTAGCCATTACTTCTGCAAAGAATATCTGAATGCCAGGTTCTTTCCACAGAAAACTCTTCTATCATTTTTCATAAATATAGGATGTTGTGTAGTCCAATCTCGCCTACATTCTTACCTGTGGGTTTGGAGCCGAATGTCTGCTCCGACTCTGCCATACTTTAGCTCAAAGGCTTTCAATTGGCTGGGCTAAGATGTTATCCCATGCTGCACTGCTGTCTATCCCCAGATCTCGTTTGCTGCTTGTGTAGCTCGGACATGTGGTCTCTGCTCTTGGCTCTTATAGCAGAGAAGTTTTTGCAAAAACAGCTATTTTCATAGCCATTTGGGTGTTATCTTTGAGCTGTGTTTGTGGAAAAGTTGTGTTTTTCTTGTCTTAGTGTGTTTCTTGTGGTATCCCACTAGCTGTTTCCAGTGGGCTAGGCCTGTTTCAGTTAGAGGACCTAGTCTGTCCCCTCGCTTACCTTTGTGTGCTAACTTAACTTCCCTTTGGCTAAGACCGTTTAATTTAGAGGAACTAGTCCTCCCTCTTTACCTTGTGTTCTAGGACTGTTTAAGTTAGAGGTCTTTGTGGTGTACTGTCTGTTCTGTTCCTGTGCTTGTGGCTGATTGACCATTGGTCTGGTTGTTGGGTTAGTGACTCAGTTTTTGTAGTGACTTTAGTCTAAAGATACTAAAGAGCATAAGCCCTCGGGCTTTAAGAAGTGCACGAAGTGCAGTTATAAGATGTCTATCACTGATGGACACTGTGTACTGTCTGGGAGCGATTCACCTTACATCGATACTTCGAGCGCATCTCAGCTTTCGGAGTGCTTGGCTCAGTTTGTCCCTAGGTCTGTTCCGACAGCCCCTCCTGGCTTATCGGTTCCGATGTCCGCTCAGACTCCGGCGCAGTCCACGGTGTTCAGGACTTGGGATTCCTTGGTGAGACCCGAGGGGGAGGCTTCGGGACACCTGTCTTCTCCTAGTCTCCCTCTCAGTGCTTCGGCGCGGGGAAGCCTGACTCCTGCCTCTGCTTCGGACCTGGTCCCTTCTGATCTGAGGTCTTCCATGGCTGGTCGATCTTCGGACCCGGGAGGACCAGCTTTTGAGGCCATGCAGAGCATGCTGGCCAGGTCGTCAGCAGCATCATACGGTTCGGTCACTGTCCCTACAGCACCAGTGCTGGTCTCTGATCGCAGTCTATCTCTTGACAGCGGAGCCCCAAGGCCTCAGGGTACCCCCGCGTGTGGTCCCCATATTTGAGGGCCCTTCAGCATTTTTGCCTGAGGAGTCACACAGAGAATGTGCAAGAGGAAGAACATAGATTCCCAAGATGATTCTCTCACGTCGGACACAGACCTCAAGGAATTGGAGGGGTCCCCCAAGTCATCCTCTGAGTATGTTTCTTTCTCTGACATCCTAGAGATTTTGAATTAAGGAGGTGACTGGCCATCCAAAGACCCCTCCGAAGAGTCTGTGTTCCTGAATGCCTTTGGTGCTCAGCCCTCCGCCTCCTGGATGTCTCCACCCTTCGATGAGCTTCTGGTTTGTCTAAGGGTGTGGGAAACCCCTGACTCTGTGGAAACAGTCCCCAGGAGACCCAATAAATTGTCTGCCCCTTCTGATAAGGAATTTCTATCCAAGGGGAGTCCCTGTGGATGCCATGGTGGTGGCAGCGGCCACCAAGAAGGAATTGGCTGAGACTTTTTCCACCGTCCATCCCCCTAGCAAGGAGTCTGGGACTATGGACTGGTTCGAGAAGCGTATGTTTTCTTCAGCGGCCTTTACTTTGCGGTCACTGAATTACTTATCACACTACACGGCTCCAGAGAGATCTCCTAAAGGAGCTTGGAGATACTCTAATGGGTAACGTTTCCGAGGCGGACGCTCAAAGTCAACGCTCAGATGTCTACCCTCCATTCTATTGCCAACTCCATGAGGCTGATCTCTCGCACAGCTGAGGGAGCGAGTAGGGCAGCAAGTTCAGGAGTCTCTTAGGAGACATGCCTGGATGCGCCTTTGTCATTTCATGGATGCCTTCAAGTCTACATTCACCGATGCCCTGTTTGATGGTTCCTCTCTGTTCAGAGCCAAGGTGAAAGGCTCACTAGGTGCGAGCAAGAGGAGAAAACTGTCTGCCGTAGGAGTTGTTTTTTCCCTTCCCTCTAGGCCGTATCCCAAGGCCCAGAGGATTGAAGATGTGGTTCAAGAAATCAGAGTTTTTTTCCCGATGCACAAGGTGAGTCCCCCTCCAGAGGCAGGGGAAGGAGTGGTTCTTCGGGTAGACTCCACCCTAGGGGCAGAGGAAGCCCTCATAACTCGGAAGACCGATTCCTTTTGTGGTTCTCACTACCACCGCTCCTAATGTGAGGCCCAACTGCACATTTCCGGAGCCAGTCAGGGGTCGCATCTCACTATACCCGGAGGCCTGGCAAGGTATCACCCAGGACCAGTTGGGTTCTACGAATAATTTCTGGAGGATGTATCATTCCCTTCTCCAACTCTCCCAGTCAAAATCCCGGATGTTCCACCCAGTCAAAGGGATTCCGCAGCTTCAGAGGTTTCAAAGCTGCTAGAAAAAGGAGCCATCCAACATGTTCCCTCAGACCAGATTGGATTAGGGACTTGCTCCAGATTCGTTTTGGTGCCGAAAAGGACAGGGGACCTGAGACCCATTTTGGATCTCAGCCGATTGCACACCCATGTGAAAAAGTCCAAGTTCCGAATGGTCCCGTTGTAATCTATTCTCCCATTGTTGGGAAAAGAAGTGTGGATGTGTTCCATCGACCTCAAGGATGCTTACTACCACATAAAGATGGACAGGGCATCCAGAAGTCACCTACGCTTCCGGCTGGGAGCCAGTCACTTTCAGTTTCGAGCCCTGCCCTTTGGTCTCACCACAGCCCCCAGGGTGTTTGCCAAATGCATGGCAGTGGTGACTGCTTACTTGAGACATTAGGGATTCCAAGTGTTTCCATACCTGGACGACTGGCTCCTTACTGCCAACACCAGGCATCTGCTACTTCAGACCAGAGACCCCACTATCAACCTGTCAACAGTTGGTCATCACATTGAACTGGGAAAAATCTGCCTTGTTGCCTTCACAGTGCATTACCTTTATAGGCGTCAAATTAGACACCGTGCTCATGCGGGCATTTTTACCACAGGAAAGAATCTGTTTTACAACAGATTTATACTTTGCTCCCTCTGAGGAGAGTGAAGGCAAGATTGGTCCTCCGATTGTTTGGGACGATGGCTGCTACGATTCTGTTCCCCTGGCAAGGTTTCATATGAGGCTCCTTCAGTGGCTGCTCTCTGCCCAGTGGTCTCAGTCTTCCACTTTCTCACTCTGATCTGCTCAGACAGGTGCAGACAGGATCTCAGTTGGTGGCTTCACACCGACAACCTCATTGCCTGAAAACCTTTCGTTCCTTCGCCTCTGGTTGCCATGGTGACCACGGATGCCTCCCAGATTTTGGGGGGGGGGGGTGTTATCTATTCAGAACAGTCCAAGGCACGTGGCAAGAGCACAAGATGCATCTGCATATTAATGTCCTGGAGATGAGAGCAGTGCTACTAGCATTGCAAGCACTTCAGAGCTTTCTTCCTCTCGGGTCTATTGCAATCCAATCCGACAATGTCGGTGGTATGGTATCAGAACAAACTGGGAGGAACCAAGTCGTATTCCATTTGCAGAGATGCCATGCGAGTGTGACAGTGGCCAGCGTCTTCCCAACGTTTTCTGGTAGCTACGCACATTCCGGGGAAGTCCAATGTGATCGCAGACAGGCTAAGCTGAGCTATTCTGATGCCTCATGAGTGGTCCCTGAACTGTCAAGTTGCAGAGCAGATTTTCTGCAGGTGGGGTCAGCCTTGCTGAGACCTTTTTGCCAGCCCCCTCCATGCCAAATGCAGCAGCTACTTCACCCTTATCCCCCCTCAGGGGGAGTCATCCAGGGATGCTCTAGTCCACGATTGGCCCGCCGGTCTACTATATGCCTTCCCTCCGGTTCCTTTGCTGTCAAAGGTTATTCAGAAAGCGAAATCCTTGGGAAGCAAAATGATTCTGATTGCTCCACACTGGCCTCGTCAAATTTGGTTCCCCTTTCTCCATCCCTATCTCATGGATGTTCCTTGGATTCTGGACCCACAACCAGACTTACTGACTCGTATGTCAGGGCAGCTCCATCCCTCTTTTCGGACCCTCTGACAGCTTGGCTACCCCCACTTCCGTCATTAGTTAGGCTTCACCATTTTTCACCGGATGTGGTTCATATTCCATCTTCCTCTCATAAGCCTTCGACCAGGAAGATTTATTACAGCAAATGGAAGAGATTTTCCATCTGGGCACATGCCAAACAGATTGACCCTTACACGGCTCCAATCTAGTCAGTATTGGAGTTCCTCTATGCTTTCAACCAGGGATCAGCTGCTGCAACCATTAAAGTCCAGTTGGCAGCGATTTCTATCTTTCACGTCGTAGACTAACCTAGTCTAATGGCACATAGACTTTGTAAGGCTTTCCTGAAAGGCACTTTGTTGCTTCGGCCTCCTCTCTCTGAACCTGTTATGCCTTGGGACTAACTTTGTTCTACAGTGTCTTACTTCACCCCCCCTTTGAGCCTGCAGCCACTTGTGATTTAAAATTTTTAACTTGGAAGACTGTCTCTTTGGTAGCCATCACGTCAGCCAGACGTGTTTCGGAACTTCAAGCTTTATCAATTAAACCACCTTATTTGATTTTTCATAAGGACAGGGTTTCTCTCAGACCGAATCCTTCCTTCCTTCCCAAAGTAGCGTCAGTTAGTAACCTTAAACAATCCATTGAATTACCAGTGTGTTTTCCTCCTTTCTCAAAGGCAGAATTCAGATTTCATCAGTTGGATGTGCGCAGAGTTATGATTTTATTTGCACAGAACGAAGGACCTCAGAAAATCTGATCAGTTTGTTTCATTTTCGGAAAATAGAATTGGGTCTCCTGTTTCCAAAGTCACGTTGTGTAGGTGGATTTCCAGTTGTATTTCTTTCATTTATACTTCAGGGGGAAGAGATTCGTTCCGAGTGAAGGCTCACTCTACCCAGTCTGTATCTGCGTCTACAGCTTTTCAGGCCAGATTATCTATGGATATTTGTGCTGCGGCTACTTGGGCATCTCCTCACACCTTTGTTACTCATTACAAGTTAGATGTGGTATCTAGAGGCAGGTCTTCCTTTGGTTCCACAGTGCTCAGGAGTATATTCCACTGAGCCTCCCAGGATTTAGGTGCTGGGGACACTGTCCCACAGGTAAGAATGTAGGCGAGATTGGACTACATAACATCAAGAAGTTATGTACTCTATGTTCGATGTATGTAGTCCATCTCACCTCACTTTCTTTCTTAACCCCCCCCACCTTCCCCCATCCTTGAGGATCTAGAGGTTGGGCCTGGTTTCAGAATTTTCTTCATTCTTGGTTTGTTCTTCCTTCCTTACGTGGTATGCATGGAGAGTGAGTGCTGGTGCTTGCAGTAAACTAGATCTGGGGATAGAGAGCAGTGCAGCATGGGATACCATCTTAGCCCAGCCAATTTGAAGACTTCGAGCTAACGTATGGTCGAGTTGGAGCAAACATTCGGCTCCAAACCCACGGGTAAGAATGTGAGGCAAGATGGACTACATACATCGAACGTTATGGTGAGTACATAACTTCTTGTTACCTTACACAGACCCCTTTTTACACAAAGTGGTTTCTGAGAATAATTAATCCATTCATTTACCAGTCTCCTTGATGTACACATTTTTTTGGATAGGACAAACATTACAAAACAAGATTAACTTTCACCAGAAAGGTTGGGTTGCCCAGTTTCAAAGGTCACTCTAGGTAACTGGGTTATAGATTTTATTTCTTGGATCTACTCTCAGCAAGGCATGACCTTGTCCAAACCTGCCAAGGCTTATTCAGCCAGATCCATGACAGTTTCATCTGCTTTTTGGTCAAGAACATCTGATATTTGCTGCACAACCATATGGCCTAATACTGATACATTTGTCACTCACTGCAAATTGGATATTTCTAGAAACAGCTGCCTTTGGTTCAATGGTGTTTGAGTATCCTTCCATGAGGGCCACCCAAGATCAGCATAGCTGGGGGCCTTGTCCCATGGGTTGAGGAAGAATGAAGGACAACTTCAGGTTTTATAGTTCACCATAACTAGGCATCTGTGTTCACATTAATTCTTTCAACTTCCCTCCCATCCATCCCTCATCCTTCATGTTTCTGAAGAAACCTTTAGGACTGTTGGAATCTACAGTTCTAGGTTTGAGTCCTAAAGTCAGCTTTTTCCAGTCTCTCTCTTGCTGTAGGGGCTAATGGAAACTGCAATAAGGGGATGGACAAGTTCATTATGGGTAGAGGGAAGAGATGGAGAGTTGGATCTGAAGTCTGGAATATATGGCAGAGTTTGATCCAAGGATTGGATCCAAACCCATGGGTTGAGGAAGAATGATAATGGACAGCACAGATTCCTAGTTATGGTGAGTAAATAACTTTTTCAGCTGTAGCTCTGCTTTCAGTGCTGACTTTTGATCTATGCCTTGCGCATGGCTAGTTGACAGTGTGCAGTGACGGGCCTTGTATTTGAATTTGTGTTCTATACCTCTGTTATGTGGTTGTATGTTGCTTGTCCGGCAAGCAAACTACTGCCTACCACTTGTTTCTGTGTTTGATCCTCACTCCTAGCCCTCTATGCTAAAGCTAGAGTGACATGCATTTTTGATATGCAAGATGCTTGTTTTCCTTGTGTTCAATCCTAGCTCCTGACAATCTTGCTTCATAACGCCAACCACTTTCCTGTTCATGGGAGAGATGACAAGTGTTTATCTTTATTTTTCTTTCACTGGCCAACTTCGCTAGCACCTGGGGCCATACCTCTCAACCTTTGAGAATTAAAAATCATAGCACTGGCCTTAAGCAATCATAGCAGAAAGAGGAGTACTTTTTGTAATGGGCCTTTCAGGTAGTGCATCTCAGAGGCTTAGTTAGTTATTTAGTATGTTGTATTCTCATAAATGGGTCTAACTTATGAAGAACATCTGTAAATCTAGGAGGAGCAACCTATCTAATATAGCCAGAAATAAAGCTATTTGTAAACTAATGCAAATTAGTTGTGTGGAGGTCTGGTATTCAAGTCCATGTTGCTGGGCTTGCAGTTTCTTTCCTCAGTTATGGAACCACTGAATAAAAAAATGTATGAACTTCATGGCATAGTAATTGCATGTGTATAGCAGTTTCAGCAATCGGGGAAAAAAAAAAAAAAAAAAAAAATAGTGCTTTACTTCTTCACCACTTACTGTGTGTGGTACCTGTTGGAACTAGTCCTGCTGTGTTCATCCATGCTACACTGAAGTAGTTTTTGAACACAGAAGAAAACTCTAGGAAACATGAGATCTGATGTTATCCATGCCTTCATCACCACAGAGTCTTGGAGCGGACATCTGATCCGAGCCAGCAGTATACAACAGACTGATCCAAGGCTCTGGCTCCTCCCTCTCCCATAATGCCATGCTGGTCTAATCCCCAGATCTTGTTTGCCGTGCTTGTGTTGCAAATGCATTCCTCTGGCTCTGGTTAGTTAAGTAAACACTTTTCAATCTTTTTTGTAAATTTTTGTAGTGTGTAGAGTAGTCTAGTTTGCTGTTTTTTATAGAGTAGATCTATTTAGTTGTGAGTTTGTGTGGGAGGCTTTGGTGCTCTTTGTTTTTTTGATTAGCCGTTGGGGCTTTGTACGTAGTTTTTGTTGCGTTCGTGAGAATTTTAGAGTGTAAAATGTCTGATAGACCTGCTGTATTTAAGTGCTCCATGTGTGGTCAGAAAATGCCTTTATTCCAATAATCACGAGGAGTGATTATTGCTTAGGCGCTTCACACCTGGAAGATGAGTGCGACCTTTGTGCTGCATTTAAATCCAGGGCTTTAACGGAGCACTGCAGCAAGTTGCTTCTTAAGGGTCTGGTGCAAGAGGGTCCTTTTGTTTCCCCTTCGAAAGCTTCCCCTTCTGACCTGAAGAGGAATACCCCTTTGTGCCAGCTCTAGCCAAGAAACCACAGTTGTCTCCTAAGCCCCCATATCTGATCCCAGACCAGTCTGCTCTAGATCAGAGGTCTTTGGAGCAGTGAGCCATGGAGCTTTCCATTGGATCCAGATCCTCTAGATCAGAGGCCCTCTGATCTGACTAAGGTGAGGATATGGGCCCAGATCTGACCAGTTCATCTGATCCGACCTCTTGAGCCAACTTGGTTTTTGGGTACGACAGGATCATCATCTTGGAGAAGACTGCAATCCCTTCCACCTCTAAGCAGAGACCACAGTCTGCTCCAAGGCATCGGATCATTTCCCCAGAGCCTGGCAGTAGGTCAGGGAGGTCTCTGTCCCAAGTCCACTCACTCTTCTCCTCTCCCTCCTGTAGGTTGTCTAGGTGCCTTCTGCCCTCTGACACGGACAGGATGATTTCTCAAGGCCCAGATAGATTTGGGTCTCCTGGCTTCTCCTGTCCATCTGGCCAGGGGAGCCTCTTCCCACCAGCTTCATTCTCATCCAACTCCTTTAGGTTGGGATTCCAGGGACCAAGAAGTTTGTGGCCATATTCAGATGAGGCTGAGTATTCCACCTCTTACCCGCCAGGGTCCCTGGCTTACTCTGTTCCTCCACCTGCAGAGCAGGGTGAGCCCTGTGCCAGATCGGTTGACGCCGGCTCTGCGGGGGGAGGTATCTGGTACTATCCTTTCGGACTGATCCCTTCCTCTTGGCACTTTGGCTTTCAGTAGCTCTGGATCGGTATAATTGGGCATGGTTTCTTCATCCTCAGACATGGGGGATGGGCCCACTTCCATCCCCTCTGCCTCTCTCTCTACTTCAGTGGCAAGGCCTCTTTTCCTGTCCTGGGTCAGCCCTCCAGTTGGAGCCTTCAGGTGGTTTTCTCCCTTCTGGGAGTCTGTCTCTTCAGAGTCCTCTCTGGAGCCACGAACAGAGGAAGTTCATCATGAGTGTGTGCAAGAGGAGGCACTTGGACTGCCCTGTGGAGTCCCTCAGAGGTTATGGACCTAGATGGAGATAGGCCCCCCGATCTCTGCCCGGTGTTTCTTTTGGAGACGTCCTTGAGCTCCTAAAACAAAAGGGTGGATGATCTCCCCAAGCCCAGTCTTTGGAGGAGTTTCTTTGGAGGAGTTTGTATTTCTGAAAGCCTTCTTGGCCCGTCTACCTCCTGGGTGTCCTCCCTGCTGGATGAGTCCATTGATCTGATTGCCAGCAGGGCGTGGAAGGAACCGGACGTGGTAAACCCTGCTCCAAAGAGGGCCCACAAATTTTTCAGTCCCCCTGCGAGCCATTTACTCTGGAGCAATGTTGTACCAGTCAATGCCATCGTGGTTGCAGCTGCCATGAAGGAGCTAGCAGAGTAGAGATTCGTGGTCCATCCCCCAAACAGGGAGGCCCAGGTGATGGACTGTTTTGGGAAGTGGGTGTATGCCTCTGCTACCTTTGGACTGAGGGCAACTAACTATTTGGCACATTTTATCCTCCTGCAAAGGGAATTGGTTCAAGAGCTCTCCACCTGCCTTGCAGAGTTACTGCCAGTGGAGAGCCTCAAGCAGGTGTCTCCCAAGCTTGCCACTGTGAACTTTCTGGTAAATTCCTCGATGAGGCTAATCTCCATTTCTGCAGAGGCTACCTCTCAAGCTGCTGGCACAGGTATTGCCTTGCAGCGTCATGCCTGGCTACACTTGTGCTGGTTTGCAGAACCCGTTAGGGTGTGCTTTATTAATTCCCCCTTTGATGGTTCCACTCTTTGGACCCTCATTGAATGACACTTTGACCCGCAGTGAGTAGGAAGGGAAGACTGTCTGTGGTAGTAATCAAGCTTTTTGCTCCAGAGAGGTCCTTCTCAAAGACCCACCAGGGAACCAGAAAGGTGTAGTTCCATAAGGTGCAGTCTCCCTTTCAGGACGCTCCAGATGAATCCTCTTCCAGAGGGAGAGGTTTCAATGGACGACTATGCCCTCATGGCAGTGGGGTGGGGTCTGCAAAATCAGGACTCCAGGAAACTTTTCTCTGAGCAGCGCTTTCAGCACTCCTGAAGTGTTGCCTGACTGCTCTGTCCTGGAGGTACTCTGGGATCAAATTTCCCTACACCCACTAGCCTGGACAAAAATCACTTCCGATCAGTGGATGTTTGTTTCCAGGGGCTTTCTTTCTCTTTTTGGAGCCCCCTCCAGTGAAATGTCATCTCCCTGACATTCCACCCAGTCAGAGGGAGTTGGCCCTCAAATTCTTTTAAAAAGAGCCATCCAAAAGTCCCAGCAAGACTAAGAGGATCTACTACTTACACTCACTTCTTTAGTGCCAGAAAAGATGGAGGAACCATCCTAGTTTGGATCTCAGCTCAATCTTTCAGTCAAGAAGTCAAAGTTCCGGATTGTGACTGCTCAATCCATTCTTTCCCTGTTATGCAGGGACAGTTGGCTGTGCTCAGTAGATATCCAGGATGCCTACTAACATATCAAGATACAGGCATTCCAGGAGACCTCTTTGCTTCTGGCTAGGGGCCACTCATCAGTTCAGAGCCCCTACCCTTCCGTCTCACCACAGCTCCTTGGGTGTTTACCAAATGCATGGCAGTGGTAGCTACTCATCTGCATTTGCAGAGGTTTCCGGTTTTTCTCTCGACTATTTGATCCTTTCAGCACCTTCTGGGCATTGACTCAGGGTGCTCAGTATCCTCTTACTGACTTCCACCAGCTAGGTACAACAGTCAGCCTGGCAAAATCCAATCTCACTCCCTGTCAGTGGTTTGAGTTCAGTTGGACTCCATGTTGGAGACTGCAACTTTGCTTCTGTACAGAATCCAGTTGGTTCGGGAACAGGTCACTCAAATTTTGGACCTGCCTTGCCCCCCAGTTCTTTTAGTTCTTCAGGCTTTCAGTTCCATAGCCTCAGCTATTCCCGTCCCTCTGGCCAGGTATTGCATGTGGGTGTTGCAGTGGACCTTAGTGGTCCAATGGTCTGCTCTTCATTCTCTGTCTAGAACCATAAAACTGCCTATGTACAGAAGTCTCCTCCAGTGGTGGCTTCAGTTGCAGGATCTCTCTAGGCAGACCCTTTTCTCTTCCTCTGTCCACGGCCACTGTTGACCATGGATGCTTCCCTCCTGGGGTGGAGGGGCATTTTGGGGAAGACTGTCCAAGGCATGTGGTCCACCATAGAAACCAAGTTGCATATAAACTTTCTAGAGATGAGGTAGTTCATCGTTGCAGGCCTTCCAGGACTGCCTCCCTTGAACATTTGCAGTCCAGACAGACATGTCAGTCATCTGGTATGTTCACAAACAAGGGGAAACGCATTTACCAGTTGTGCAAAGAGGCCATGAGAGTGTGGGAATTAGCTGTGTCCTCTGGCTGCTTTCTTATTGCAATGCACATACCCAGGGATTCCAACATGTTGGCCGACAGGCTCAGCAGATCTGTCTTGAGTCCTCACAAGTGGTCCCTCAAACCTTTCAGTGGTGAATCATATTTTCGACCTTTCCACGATTGGCCTCCAGGTCTCCTCTCTGCTTACCCTCCTGTCCCTTTAATACCCAAGGTGCTGCAGAAAGCTCAGTGCCTGACATCTGATTCTCATTTCCCCTTTCTGGCCTTAGCCACGGTTCCCCTTCACCAGGTCTCATCTGATGTATGATTTTTGAATAGTAGTAAATACTGATTTTACAAGGCAGTAATCCCAGAATTGCATCCAAAGAATACAGGGAGTCTGTGTAGTGTACAGGAATGGAACCCAGGTGATGAGGGTTTGATTAGAGGTGCTGGCAATTGGAGGGATCCGGGTAGTAAGGAGAAGGAATAGAAGAATGGTTGCTCGCCTCTTCCTGGGAGGTGGGGAGGGTTGCATGCAGCCAGCAGAGCTGCTAGGAGGGAAAACATTTTGTGGAAGTGAAGGGGTTGTCCTCCAACAGCCCATTGTACATCCCTCACCTGTTTTTTGCTGGGTGCATATGAGGACCAGGGTTTGAGTAAAAAAACTGACCACCACCCCTGACAGCTGTATGAATGATGGCCCTGTCCACTTGACCCTCACTCTGGTAATGTGAAATGAAAGGGATCATTGGTAAGAGGCAGTTTGACAACAGGGATAAGAGCAAAACTATACAATACATTGATTGCATATTGCAGGAATGAATATACACATTGTATAGATTAATAGGTAACGTACTAGGCTAGTTGCCCTTGGGGGCTATTAAGCCTAACCAGCTTCCCTTTGTGCTTGAAAACTATCCCATTTGGTTATAGATTTGCTTTGCCCATTCCATGGTCTATTAATTTATGTATCTCTCCTAATGACAATAACTGGGATTAAGTACCATTTGAGGGGTCCCCCATGTATGGAATAGAGCATTTAGAAGCTGTCTGCTCATTATTTGTAAAGGAGGCAGTCCTCTGGTAAAGATGGTTTCCCAGCCATAGATTTAAGTTGTGCTTGAATATGGACAGGGATGAAATTAGCTTTGTGGATGTGGGGTCTGTTCAACTGCAGCAGTATCTTCAGATGTATCTGTCCAAACCATTCTGTTGATGCTGAAGAGATTTAGATTCCTATACAGAGTATTTCTGTCACCATTTGACTTGTTGCACAGGAAATTCAGCAGTAGTGGGTTGGAGGATGCCTTGTTTGCAAGACTCGTCAGCTTGTTAGGCTTAAGGATACAGAGTATAGTGACAGGACTGAGTTGGTACACGTGGGACACGTAGATCTTGTATCCTTTTAGTAAGATCTCCATAGGCATTGCACGTGTCTGGACAGATATGCCAAATGGGGCGTTCTATTCAGTGATAGGCCTAATGAAGGCTGAGTAATGGGGGACAATGACATCCATAGATGGACAGTGCCTTTTTATAAACTGTGCAGTACAAGGGCTTTCTTGCAGCACACATGTTGGTCAAAATTTAGGTTGCTGTTCACATAAGTTCCCAAATCCCGAACAACTGGGTCAACTCCTAGGGTGGTATTGTTAATGTGGCAGTTCCCCAAGATAGAGGACTTATCAAAGGATACATTAATCCATTTTTGGCATTTAGCTTGTCCATGATTTTGGCACCAGTTATTTGGGACAACCTTTCCTGTAGGATGGGCAAAATCTTTATTTATTGAACTGTTCCTAGCTTGCAGTCATCTGCAAACTTAGCCAGAGCCCCTCTGGTACTGGGAGAGTGGAGTGCCTTGATCCAGGGCAAGCCTCTCCTTGATATGTATGCTTGCATTTTTCCTTGGTGTCACATTTGGCACATTCTAGCAGTAATCTCAGAAGAATTTTCCCACAAGGAGAATAGAGCTCTCCTCAGACTAAATCAGAAAAATAAAGAAAACCCTGTATCCATCCCTGCATCTTCCATTTCAGATCGTCTTGAATCTCTTCAGGAAAAGAGGAATCCCTTTCTTTTACCAGAAGCAACTTTACAAGGAGTCAATATCCTGAATTAAACCCTGAGCCAGACCTAGTAAACTACTACTGTCCAACAAAATTTGAGGAGTAGATTCATGCTTGGTTTTCTGTTCATTTTAATAGGAAAGTGGGGCCAACCATGTTAATGGCAACTGCAGCTTCCCCTGGGATAGGCATAACATTCTGACCAGACAGGGAAGCCTTCCCTGTTCCCTTTACCAGGACCGACAAGAGTGATTCTCCTTTGCTAAATGAGGGGATCCTCAGAGGATGTGGCTAATCCCAAATCCATAGTAGATGTAGGTGCTACACCACAGATCTGGGGTAAAAGATCAGAGGTCCAGTGGTCTGAGGTAAAACAAATGGCTACAGCAAAGTCGCTCTCCTGTGACTGAAGCAAATTGCTAGCCTGCTCTGTTGGCAAAGGCTGTTTGCTTATTTTTTTGTGATTGGCAGGAGGACTACTGTAGGACTGGTAGTCTGTTCCATGGTCACGCAGAAAATGGTGCCCCTTTCCCATGGAAGGCAAGCACCAATTGCGGTTAAGCACCAACAGTCCACAAAAATTACCTTTTGACCAGAAAAAGCACAGTAGAACGCACTTTAAGACACTATGCCAGCACTAATAAAGAAAAAAATTCCACAGAATTGCTTTCAGTTACTTTGCACTATTTAAACTGGCAGTTAAAACAAGTGCTCTGTTAAGATATAATTTGTCTTGTGATGGTATGTGAAAACTAAACCCTCGTAGCCTTAAAATTTCTTTCCTGAAGAGGAAAGAAATAAAGCATCAAGAAGATTAAGAAAAAGGAAGATTGGAATTGAATGCTTAGCAACAGTGGGATCAACTAACTCTATAGCTACTCAGTCAGGTTTGGGAATAGTGTATAAATTAAGACCATTTATCTTTTTAGGGGAGGTTGTCTGTCGGGAAATGGTTATTGCAGAATATTTGCATATTAAAGCACTTGTATATTATGTAGTATATATTATGTAATAAAAGGCAGTGTGAAGTATTTTTTGTGATTGTAAAAACAAGCGAGTTCATGTTTTATAGTACTGATCCCAAACTGGACAGCTAATGGTATATTGAGTGAAGTGAAATTTTGCAACATAAATGGTACAAGCAAAACAATGTTCACATATTGGTGAACATGTATATTGTGACATAAATAAAACATTCAGTCATTGGGTATATTGAAACTGGGGATCTATGTCAAATCAGACATTGTTCAATCATATGACTTTCAACAGTCAGGCCATTTGAAAAAGAAATCCAAACGAAAACACCCACATGCAACAGAAAAAATGCTTTTGCAAGGGTCAACCCCTCCCCCCGCACCCCTACTATTTATACCAACTCTGAGATCACACTACAGTGAGGAAAAGGGCAAATTTCCTGGTCCTTAATGTGATTACAGAACAGTTTGGACTGAATTTTCAATCATATTACTTTCGACAGTGCCTGATCATTTGATAGAAACCCTTGAAGCTGGGTAGTGCTTGGTGAAGAATTATTTAATGTGGTCATACATGGCCAAGTGTTTTATAAATACATTTTGTTCCACAGAATGGGGCTAGTGTGGCTAGATGTATGTAAAGACATGTTTGTGCACTAACATGGAAAAGAGGCATATTTCCTTATTTGAAGCTAGGAAAATGTTGAAAAATACCAGATTGTGGTTCGATTGCATTAAGTAGCCCTTCACTAACAAAGTCCTGTGTTTCTGGAAATGTTTTTTAAGAAAAGTAAAGCAATGTAGCAGTTGTGTAAAAACATGCATTTACATATCTTAATGTGCAGAGCATAGGAATTTTGTCAGTGATTCCACGAGACAATTGGTCTCTACCTTAGAGTGCAGCCCAGAAGGCCAAATTCAGAAAGTTAGTTCCTCATTAGAAGGGAACATATCTTGTGCTGAAAGAAAACCTGGAAGCATGGACTGTAGAAGGACCCATTTGGAGCTAATCTAGGAGTACTAGTGGAGGATTTTACTTTATTTTGGGACTGATAGTGAGGTGTGAGAGGCGCCTAGAACTAGGGTCTGAATTGTCTAGTTTCTGAAACTGAAAGTGAGGCTTGGGAGGGAAGCTTTAGTGTCGGGGAGATGTGCATACTTGAGACTGAAGTGGCCCATGGAGAGGCCTGCCTGTATCTTAAGAGCTTTTATGAACCATTTGAACTTTATAACTAACAATTTGAAGGTACTGTTTTAATGTGCATTTTTGTAGGCCAGTTTTGAAAGGCAATATTATTATCCTGAAAAACTAAATTGATATTTTATTTGAATATTAGGTTCATAGTTAGGTACTAGGCTATCTGCCTGAAGGCATTTATAAGCCTAGCCAGAATGTGTTGGCTTTCGCCGCCCCCTTAGATTAGTTCCCTATGCCTCTGTCCAGCAGAGCCACTGAAGTGATCCCAGGATAAACTGTTTCCCACCTATTTGTCAAGGTTTCTCTTGAGTGTTGGCAAGGTGCTCTGCCTAATGTAGATTGGAATCTTGTTCCAAAGCATTGGAAGTGTCTGGGAAAAATCTATCCCTCCAGCACATCCTATTTTTATTGTGGTAAGGTTTAGATCCCTAGAGCATGTGGCTCGAGGGAGGGGATACGGTTTTCTTTAGGTGGAGCATGTCCATCAATTCTGGGTTGGACATGGCCTTGTATGTCAGGCAGCGATCACCTGTGAGTAGGCGGTATGCAACAGAGTACAGCTGGTGTTTCTTCAGTCGAGCTGCATAGGGCATCTGTTTGAGGCCAGTGATCCTCTTGGTGAGTTACTTCTGTGGTCTTTCCAGCTGTTGCAGGTGTCTTGTAAGATACATCCCAAATTGGGTGTTGTACTCTGATGGGTCTGATGAGTGATGCGTAGATGGGCACAATGACCTCTCTTGATCTGGATGCAAACCCTTTTGTGATTAGATGGGCCACAGAAGGATTTTCTAACCACTTTGGCAATGTGATTATCAAAGGAGAGATTACTATCTACTTGGGTCCCCAGATCCCTTAAGTTCCCTGTATTTAGGGGACTACCACTTATGTGGTAGTTTGTGGGCTGTTTTTTTCCAAAGGGGATGACTGTGCAATTTTTGGCATTTAGCTTGAGACCATGATTTTGACGCCAGGTATCCGTCTCAGTGAGACCCTTTTGGAGGATGTCAGCCAGAGGCAATTGTAGCCCCTAGTTTGCAGTAGTCTGCGAACTTGGTCAGCCATAGTCGTCCTGTACCTTTGAGAAGTATATGCGGAACAGGAGGGGTTCTAGGACTGAGCCCTGGGGAACGCCACTTGTAACCGGTTTAGTCAGACCTAGCTCCCACAACTCTCACCATGTGGGTTCTGTCCGTGAGCCAGTTGGCAACCCATCTTGTGACATAGGGGTTTGTTTAGGCTGGTGAGCTTGTCTATAATACCACAATGGGGAATGCTGTTAAAGGCCTTTGCGAGGTCTAGGTAGGCTGTGTACAACCTTTCCGTAGTCTATAGCCTTAGTAACTGTCTCAGAGAAGTCCACCAGGTTTAGGAGGCATAATCTGCCCTTAAAGCCGAACTGGGTAGGGTCCAGTGTTAGGAGGTTCCCAATGTCTCTGTTAATGAGTTCCATGATGTGCTCCATAGCCTTGCAGACCAAGCTAGTCAGGCTTCTCGGGCGATAGTTCCTGGGGTCTGTTGTGGCTCCACCTTTGTGGAACGGAATAACCGTTGCTGTGCGCCACTCTTTGGGTACGTAGCCTGTGGAGAGGTTGAGTTTGAACAGTGTGTTTAGGTGAAGGGTTAGTTCATCTTTGAGCTCATGTAGGATGCAGCCTGGGACACCGTCTGGTCCCATTAATGCTGTGTTTTTGGATTTGGAGAGGTCTGTTTTAACCAGAGTGTCTGATTTTAGGGGCTCTACATTCTTCTGGTATGGTTATAGGCCCTTTTGAGGGTGAGGGGGGTGAAGTTTGCACTGAACCGGTCTGCCAGTATGTTGGCAATATTGATTGGTTCATTGTATTTTGTGCCATCCTGCACCAACTCCAAGCAGATCTGAGCATTACCACTTAGATTCTTGACATAGCTAAAGAATGCCTTGTGGTCATCTTTGGAGTCCTTGGCAATTTTTCTTTCGAAGCTCGCCTTGGATGATTTTGAGAGATCATAGTTTCTTGCTGATACTGATTAGGGAAGTCTTCACTTCTTGGGATTTTACTCTTCTGTACTAGTTTCCTCCTCCTATTGTATAGCTTGTTTATGGCAGGGGTCCACCAGACTGGTTTCCTTTTCTTGGAGGAGTGAGTCTTGGTTTTGCTTGGGATAGCACGATCCATGCATTCTTGTAGGTGCCCATAGAATGCATTAGTAAAGGATTTTGCAACTGGACAGTGTTATCCTTTAGCATGGGGACTTTGAAACTTTCCACATCGGTCTTAAGTAATGTGAAGTTTGCTTTTGAAAAGTTTTTCATGGTGGTTTCCTTGTTCAGGGCTGGGGGTGGAATGTGGATATCCAAAGTGATTTGTTTATGGTCCGATCTAACCAGCGAAGGGTTGACCTCTGGTGTGAAACACTGGTCCACCCATGTCTGTGATGACCAGGTCCAATATGTTAACTCTGGTGGGGGTGTTGACCAGTTGATATAGGGTGTTTGAGTTTATAAATTCTAGGAAATGTTGGGTAAGGGAGTTAGTACTTGAATAGTTCTCCCAGTTAATGTTTGGGTAATTGAAATCGCCCAATATTAGGGTGTTTGGTAGGACCTTTGTTTCCCAGTGTTTCCAGAAACGCGGAATTGTGGTCCTGGGACATGATGGGTGATCTGTAGCAAGCTACAGTTTGAATTGCAGTTTTGCCCATTGTTAGTTGTACGTGGATGATCTCTGAAGCATTGTGCTGTGCCACTAACCTAGAGGTGTGGTTATCCTTGTTGAATATGGATACGCCCCCACCTTTTGTATTTCGGTCTGGGTTCTGTGGCTGAAATGTATGGTATGAGTTGTAGCCTGGTAGTGCTGGGGTGCTCTCTGGAGCTTCAAACCAGGTTTCTGTTACTGCACATATATCGATTTTGTCCATACTGAGTGCCTCGAGTGCGTGCATTTTGAGGTTTAGATTTCTGGCATTGAGTAGCATTAGTCAGTTTTTTTGTTGTGCTATTTACGGCGGTGGGTTTGCCTTTTGAGCCTTGCCTAAAAGGCAATATGGGGGTGGCAAGAGCCTTGGCGAGTATTCAAAAGTCTAAGGGTGACAGGTGCAAGCCGTCTCTAGCGAAGCAGAGTGACTTGTCAAGCATGTCATCCCAGGTGGACAGACACTGGATCCCCTTTGAATGAGACAAACTTAGCCAATTGTTGAAATTGATAAGTTTTTCTTTATACCATGGTATCCTTCTTGGTGAGGGCAGGATGCTACTCAGGGTCATACCGGCCTGGGCTACGTGATCAAAGAGCTCTTCCATGTCTCCATGTAGTCCAGGGAGGTATGGCTCAGGTCATTCACACCAACATGGACAATGACAGTCGTATTTGTTCTGGAGTGACCTGAGTGCTTGTATTATGTGGCAGATCCTGGCACCCGACAGGCAGCTAACAGTAACCTTCTCCTTATTCAGCCTAGCGAGTCTGACATCAGTGTGCCTGACTATAGAGTCACCTATTACTAGTTGGGTATGTTTTGCTTTAAGGGCTGTGTTTACGTGGCACACTGGTTTTGTGAAGTATGTTTCATGGTTTGTGTTGGGGGGATGGAGGTTGCTTGGATGTCTGCTTTGGAGGTCTCTGTTGCTTTTGCAGGTTTTTTAGAGCCTCCGAGTATGTTTTCGTGTATTTGTGTTTTTTTGCCGATGGTGGTTTAATGGGTCCGTATGAGACTGGTGGTATGATGCAAGTATTTCCCTTCTCTTGATTGTCTGATCCAGTCTTGGGTTGAGAGAGCTTATCCTCCAGTTTGGCTGTATAATTGCATTGCTCGCATGTATTAGTGTTTGGTGGCAGGAGTAGAGGGTTGTCTGTGAACGTGAGGCAGTTGTAACATTGCCTCAATGTCCAGAATCACCAGTTGGATTGTACACCTGAAACTGCCCTTTGGACATGCCTGGATAGCTACAGTGAGCTGTTTTACTGAATGGCTGGTAAGGTCGAATAGAGAGCCTTGTCCTTCTGTACAGTATAGGGGTCCAGTGCTAGGGGTTTATAAGTGCTTGCTATGAGTTTTGAGCAAGTGCCGGGCTGAGACATGAATGGCTTGAATGCTTAAGTTGAAAGTTTGTCTAGTTTCAAGGGAAAAATTGAAGGAGACTTTGTGGAGCCGGGAATAGTTATACCCTAGCTAATCGGCACTGCCTGGCACGCAAAACCGGGTAAATGTGGATGTTAAGTTGTCTATCTCTCCTTCATTCTTGCTGGATGGGTTCAGAGCCGATCCTCTGCTCCGACTCAGCCAATACTAAAGCTTGAGAGCTAATTCCACCGGCTCAAGGCTCCCCTATATCCCACAATGCTAGGCGGTAACTACTCTGATCTCGTTTGCTGCTTAGCTGACTAGGTGCTTTTCTACCGGCTCTGGCAGGTTAGTGAAAAATTATTCTATTTTCACAATCTTTAGACCCCTATTACTTTCTTAGTATAACCTTTAGTTTTAATTATCCTTTTCTTTGAATCGATTCATCTCTTTTGCCTATAATCCCTCCCTTTATTCCCCTTAACTTTAGGCCTTAGTCCCCTTCCCCTCCTTCTCCTAGTCCTTTAGTGTGACTGGAATTTTACATTTTCTTAAAGGCCTGTGTGTGTGTGAGTGCTTTTTATTACTTAGGCCTTTACTATGTCTAAGGACTCCAAGGTCTCAGGCTTCAAGAAGTGTGACTCGTGCTGTCAGAAAATGTCTGACAGATGGTCACACTTGTGTGTATTGCCTGGGACCTTTGCACCTGCAGGACACATGTGCTGTGTGCCATGGTTTCAACCCTAGAGTCCTGCAGGAACACAAAAATAAATTGATTTTGCGTGGCTTGTTGAAGCCTGAAGGCCCCCCGACCCAGTCTGTGTCAGGGAAGCCTTCCAAGACTTCCAGACATTCGGCTCCGGCTTCAGAGCGTCCTCTGGAAGCATCAAAACTGCTTCGACATCGGCTCTGGCTGGAGCTGATGTTTCCAAGCCTCATACTATTACCTCGGCTCCGGCCGGAGCCGAGGCTGATAAGACTCAGTTGGCTCCGATACTTTTATCGGAGCAACCTTTAAGAAAGAGATCTAGGTCTCCCTCCATCGGCTCCATTCACTCGGCACCAGGATCCCCTCTTCTTTCGGAGCGGAGCCATAGATCGCATTCCTCACAGTCTTCCAGGCTGACCACGATTTGCAAAGGGTAGTGAGTAGACTTCTCAAGTCCGAGGCGCTGGCACAAATGCTTCATAGCCCGACTTATCAGTCAGTGGCTATTTCTGTCCCTCAATGTGTTCCTCCTACAACTCCTTTGAGCTCGGAGCCGGGGCTCATCGGAGCCAGGACTGTCGGTGCGTCGGATCCGATACCTACCCTTTCGGCTCTGTCATCTGCTCCGATCTCCTCTTTGGAGGGATCTTGGCGCCGAGCTTCCCTCGTCTGCTCTGAGGGGGGCGAGTGGCATCGACCCTTGTCTGACCCCGCTCTCCCACTCAGTGCTTCGGCGCTGGTGAGTTCGGCTCCGACATCTGCCTCGGAGCTGTCCCCGTCGGTGCCGGGGGGGTCCTGGTCTCTTCGGAGCGGGAACCTCCGGCCTTGCCCGATAGGGGTGCCTTCGAGGTCAGGTGGAGCGTGCTAGAACCAGTGTCTGCCCCACAGTCGGCTCCATCGCCCCTCCATCATCAGTGCCTGTGGTGATTTCTACCCACACCCTTGCTTCAGACTGCAGAGAGCCAACTCCTCAAGTTTTCCCATTGGGAATTTCCTCCTCTTCCGAGGTCTCTCCTGATCCGGTAGGAGAACCCCCTAGGAAGAGGCAGTGCAAGAGGAAGCACATTGACTCCCCTGAGTCTATCACCTCTGACACTGACTTAGAAGAATCTGAAGGTTCCCCTCGATCCCCCTCTGAGGATGTCTCCTTTGCTGACATCCTTGAGATCCTGAAACAGAGGGGGAACTGGCCAGCCCTTCTTCCTTCAGAGGAAGAGTCAGTGTACCTTGAGGCGTTCGGCTCTCGCCCTTCTACCTCTTGGGTGTCCCCTCCCTTTGACCCCCTTATGGAAGTGGTGGCAAGGAAGGCCTGGACGGCTCCTGATTCAGTGGAACCCACCCCGAGGAGGCAGTCTAAGTTTATTACTGCCCCTAGAGCTAAAGATTTTTTATCTAAAGGCATCCCCGTCGAAGCCATGGTGGTGGCCGCAGCCACTAAGGAGTTAGCCGATCCTTCGGTACTTGTCCATCCTCCTAATAAGGAATCTAGGACCATGGACAGGTACGGTAAGCGGAAGTTCTCATCGGCGACCTTTTCAATGCAGTCGCTGAACTACTTATGTCACTTCACTCGTCTCCAGAGAGATTTACTCAAGGATATGAGTGAAGAGGTAAAGGATCCAACAGCTGAGGGATTCCAAGACGGAATGAACTCCCAGTTGGCAACCCTGAACTCCATCGTTAACTCCATGCGGCTAATCTCATATGCTGTGGATGGAGCAAGTAGAGGCGCAGGCACAGGCATTGCCCTACGACGTCACGCCTGGATGCGGCTGTGCAACTTTGCGAACCCTTTCAAGGCGTCCTTCACCAATTCCCCCTTTGGATCATCCTTGTTTGGTCCTCAGGTGAAGGATACATTGACTAGGTGCGAGGTGGAAGGTAAGACTCTCTGCCGTGGGAGTCCATTTTTCTACCCCTTCTAGGCCTTATCCCAAAGGTCAGAGGGGAGGAAAGATGTGGTTCCGCAAACAAGCCCAGGGAGTCTCATCTGATGCACAAGGTCGATTCCCCTCTAGAGGCAGAGGGGGGAATAACAATAGCTGCCGCCCTAGAGGCAGAGGAGGTCCGCAAAACCAGGGTAGCAGAGAAACTTTCTCTGATAAAAACCCTTTCAGCATCCCTGAGAAGCTGCCCGGCTGTCCACCTTCGGAGGCAGTCGGGGGAAGATTATCCCTGTACCCAAAAGCCTGGCTTTCCCTTGCACAAGACAAATGGGTACAGTCGATCATATCCGAGGGTTACAAAATTCCCTTTATTCACATTCCATCCCAACCCAAAGGATCCCTTCCAGACGTTCCACCCAGTCTAAGGGAACAAGCAGCACTAGAAATTTCAAAGCTGCTATCAAAAGGAGCTATCCAATCAGTCCCAGCAGACCAACAAGGATCCAGAATCTACTCCAAATTCTTTTTGGTACCAAAAAAAACAGGGGACTGGAGACCCATACTGGATCTCAGCAACTTAAACAAGTATGTCAGAAAAACAAAATTCTGGATGGTCACGCTACAGTCCATTCTACCCTTCGTGGGTCAGGACAATTGGATGTGCTCGATAGATCTTCAGGACGCGTACTACCATATAAAGATGAACAGATGCTCCAGGAGATTTCTCCGCTTCAGGCTGGGAGCCAATCACTACCAGTTCAGAGCCCTGCCCTTTAGTCTCACTACAGCCCCCCACGTGTTTACCAAATGCATAGCAGTGGTCGTGGCTCACTTGAGACGTCAAGGATTCCAGGTGTTTCCATATTTAGGTGACTGGCTCCTTACTGCCACCAGCAGACATCAACTACTTCTATCCAGAGACTTCACTATCCAAACTTGCCAAGCTCTAGGCATTTCAATAAATTTCGAAAAATCTGCCTTGTCAATCTATTACCTTTATAGGCGCCACATTAGACGCTCAATCTTTCAGCCAGACTTAGAGCAGAGTGTCAGACATCCGCAAACAAGTTTACCTTCTCTTACAATGCAACAAAGTCATAGCCAGACTAGTTTTGAAGGTATTAGGACTCATGGCAGCAGCTATCCCCCTTCTCCCCTTAGCTCGCTTCCACATGAGGATCCTCCAATGGATGCTGTTTACTCAATGGTCCTTCCAACAGCTCCCAATGTCCCACACCATATTGATAACTCAATCATGCAAGAATCAACTGTCTTGGTGGATCACATCACCTCAGGTTCTCCAAGGAAGACCCCCCCCCCCCAGTCGCCGCATTGACAACAGACGCCTCCCTGATTGGGTGGGGTGGGGGGGCATTATCAGGGCAGGACAGTCCAGGGCACCTGGCAACCTTTCGAGTGCCACTTGCACATAAATGTCTTAGAGATGAGAGCAGTGCTTTTAGCATTGCAAACCCTTCACGACTCTCTTCCCACAGGGACTATTGCAATTCAGACGGACAACATGTCGGTAGTGTGGTACATCAACAAACAAGGCGGAACCAGATCATACCCCTTATGTCGAGAGGCACTCACTTTGGCAATGGGCGATCTCTTCTCAGCGTTTTCTGGTAGCAACGCACATTCCCGGGAAGTCCAATGTGATTGCAGACAAGTTGAGCAGGGCAATTCTCATGCCCCACGAGTGGTCTCTGAAGAAATCGGTACTGGAAGAAGTGTTCCAGCGATGGGGCCAGCCTTGCTGCGATCTTTTTGCTACTCCCTAAAACAGCAAGTGTCACGACTTCTTCACTCTCTTCCCATTACCAGGCCATCCCACCAGAGACGCTCTAGTCCACGATTGGCCCCGGGGACTTCTGTATGCTTTTCCCCCTTTTATACTGATAACTCAATTCAGAAAGCCATCGCCTTGAGAGTGACAATGATCCTCATTGCCCCTTACTGGCCTCGACAGATATGGTTTCCGTTCCTTCATAGTTACCTTTTGGAGCAGCCTTGGCATCTGGACCCAGTGCCAGATCTGTTGACCCACCAATCGGGCCAGCTGCACCAATCTCTTCATTCTCTCAACCTCATAGCGTGGTTTCTCCGATTCCGAACTTAGCCAGGCTTCCCTTAATATCTCGCTCGGTCCGAGATATCTTGATAGCCTCTCATAAATCGTCTACCCGGAAGATTTATAATAGCAAATGGAAACGCTTCTCCTTTTGGGCAACATCAAAAAATATAGATCCCTCCACTGCACCTATACAGTCTATTCTAGACTTTCTAGCAGAACTCTTTCATTTAGGATCTTAATCTACCATTAGAGTTCAGTTGGCTGCTATATCTAATTATCATGTAGGTGTCTCTGAGTCTAGCATCATGGCTCACAAGCTCTGCAAAGCCTTTTTAAGGGGTGTTTTTCTTCTCAAACCTCCAAACAACCCCCGCCTCAATGGGACTTGAACTTGGTTCTGGCATCCTTAATCCTTCCCCCTTTTGAACCAGCGGCTTCATGTTCTCTGAAGTTGCTTTCATGGAAGACACTTTTTCTAGTAGCCATAACTTCAGTGAGAAGGATATCTGAACTCCATGCTCTGTGCAGTCGCCCTCCTTACTTAGTGTTTCACAAAGATAGGGTATTCCTCCGTACTAATCCATCCTTTTTACCTAAGGTTTCTTCTCAAACAAACCTAAACCAAGCAATTGATCTCCCCGTCTTTTTCCCTAACTATTCCAACAGGTCGGAACAAAAGCTACATTTTCTGGATGTTCACCACCAACTTATTTATTATTTAGACAGGACTAAACAATTCAGGAAATCTGATCAGCTTTTTCTATCATATGCGGAAGGGAAATTGGGCCTTCCAGTTACTAAAGTTTCCCTTTCTAGATGGCTCACCTCTACAATTACCTTCATTTATGAGATCAGACATCAAAAATTACTTTCAAGACCTAGAGCTCATTCAACTAGGGCATTAGCTACATCTGTAGCTTTTCAGGACAGGCTGCCAATAGATTCCATTTGTGCAGCAGCCACTTGGGCTTCTCCTCATACCTTAATTTCATATTACAAATTGGACATGGTCTCCAGAAACCGTGCCAACTTTGGTTCCACTGTTCTCAAGAGTGTGTTCCGATAGGCCACCCGGGATAAGGTGCTAGGGACGCGGTCCCATCCAGCAAGAATGAAGGCAAGATAGACAACTTAACATTAAGAAGTTATGTACCTACCATAACGTTCCATGTTAGTTTTCTTCTCGCCTTCTTTCTTGCGTCCCACCCTCCTTCCCCCAAGCCTGGACAGACTGATAGGAATTCATTTTGTGATCTTCCTCTGGAGGAGTTTCATTCCCACACGTTCTACCACCTCTATTTCCCCTTTTGTTAGGTCTGGGATACCTTACACTCTGGTTTATATAGAGGTGGGTTACCCTTCTCCATACTATGGAGACTAGAATTGCTTGGTCTAGCTATCAAACGAGATCTGAGTAGTTACCGCCTAGCATTGTGGGATATAGGGGAGCCTCGAGCCGGTGGAATTAGCTCTCGAGCCTTAGTATTGGCCGAGTCGGAGCAGAGGATCGGCTCCGAACCCATCCAGCAAGAAAGAAGGCGTGAAGAAAACTAACATGGAACGTTATGGTAGGTACATAACTTCTTATTTTTATAGTGGGGAAATGAAAGAGAAATTAGCCCATAATGGCCAATAAACTACAAATTTCTGGGCTGAAACCACTCCTCCAGGGACAGGCTGCTCAAAGCTCCCCTCACTCACAGGTGAACAAAGGGACTTCCTTCTATAACAAGTAAGGTATGGGCAAACAGATTTGTAACGGCCCTGAATTCAGCACTAACCTGAAAACTGGACTATACTAGCTTAGAAAGGCGGGAAACAAGTATTTTTTTTTCCTGAAAATAAAGCAGATACAATCAAAAAAATACTAAATGCACAGAAAAGGAAACTTATTGTTTATATATCTCAGATCAGAGTTGTAGTCCATGCCCCTAGTAATAAAGTAGGAAGAAACACAAATACAGTAAAAGCATATGAATAAAGTGCAATTTATATATATATATATATATATATATATATATATATATATATATATATATATATATATATATACATACACACACACACAATAGAGACTAACAAACTGATTTAAACAAGTTACCCAATTAACAAGAAAAAAGCTCAAAACTGAGCCCTGTTCCAGCAGTCTTCAATCAGACAAGTTCTAACTGCACACTCCCGCTACTAGAGTGCAGAGAAGCCTTCTCCAAAAAAAGATGGCCTGGATCAGTGCTCAAGTTATGTAAACAAAGCTAAATTCAGCAGGCCTGAATATGGTCTATGCTACAGCAACAAGGTGCACCAATGTCAGAAAGATGCAGTTCAAATAAGCAGGCACAATAAGCCTGTGACCAGAAATTCCCAGCTCAGAAAGGCAGAATCCAGCCTCCCCTCTCACAAGACTGCAGACCACGAACCTTAATGTAGAGTAACTGGCCTGAAGCCCAAGTTCTTAAACCAGAACTAATACACTTTTAGAATATCAGACACTGAGCCTTCAATCAGCAATTCCCAACTTGGCAGGATGTAAGCTACCTGTCCTGCCACAACAGTGCAGACCACAAACCTTCTTAATATAAAACAACTGGTGTGAAGCCCAAGTGCTTAAACCAAAAGACTTAGAATAACAGTTGCAGTTTAATCAGGCTACTACCAAGCAGTAAATGCAGAAGAATAAATAAAACTGAGTACTTTTTTAAGAACGGGGCAAAAACAAAATAAAGTAGGAGGAAACACAAATACAGTAAAAGCAGATGAATAAAGTGCAATTTCTTTTGTTCAAGGAGAGAGAAATGAAGAACCTTCTGAAATCTTCTCTATTAAGTAGAGTGAACACTACTCAGAATATGATCTCACTGTACTCTGCGAGCAAATGAGATGGACTCAGGAGGAGTGTTCAAGCAGACTTACAGGAGGGGCGGGCAATTCCAGAGCCACCAACACTAACACCAAAATAAGAACGGGGAGAGTGAGTGGGGAACTAATTAGAGACGCACACACTATTCAGTGAAACATACAATTAGGTAACAGAAAAAAATGAAATACAGTACTTATAAAACTGCAGATTTGTACTTCAAGCTTCTAATGCAGGTGGTTATAGCCAGCCAAGTCTCTCAAGTTGAGCATAAAATGAATTCTCAAACGTTGTGGCTAGCACTTAAGGTACAGAGGATGCCCCCTGTAAGTTTTGTGGATGTCCTGCTACCAGTGCCTTAAATCCTACAGTATAGTTAAGTGATGGTTTTGAAGCCATTATTCATCCTATCTGCTTTACCAAGCAGAGATGAAGACTCTCTCTCTACTGATGCAAAACCAACTATTTTGGACATTTGTATATTAACATTAAATACTCACCTGTGGTTGCTAGAAATAGGTAACACACCAATTTTTAAATGGTCTCCATAAAGAAGTGGATCATATGGTCTTCTGACCATGCCTGCATGCAATTGAAATATCAGACCCAACATATGTTAATATGGGTTGCAAAGAAAGTTAACCTGAGCAACGTTTAAACCTTCCAAATCGGAAGGAATTCAGTGGTGTCCAAGAGTGTCGTAACTGATGCATCTGATGAGGTTGCCCAAAACAATTGCTTGTGAATGATCCAATGTCACCTCTGCAAAGAAATCCATGAACTCTTAAAGTGCCCAACATTACTTGGCTGAAAGTAAATGAATAAATTCTGCAATTCATGTACCAATGACATTCAAAGAAAGTGACCGCCCTGCTAGAATTCATTAAATGTGTAAAATTCAGGTCTACAATAGATATAACACAACTGCTAATACTTGCCAGTCTCCAGCAGTGGATAACAAAAGGGCCCGTGCAATGGCAGGTAGCCGGATATCAAATTCTCATAAGGTCTCTTAAGAATTGTCAGGTTGCTCCTCCTCCCCAGACACACTTGAAATACTGCCAACTTATGTCTTGACCTGACGTTTCTTAGGGCTCTTGGCAGGACTGTCAGAACACAGGCTTTGCTTAAAGGGCAATCTTGACTTGCTGTATAGTTCTCTGAAACAAGAAGGTCCAAATTCTGAGTCCTTCCTGACCAAAGAGGTGACTGTGGCAGTCATGGAGATAGTGTGCTTGACAGTGAGCCCCCTGTTACCCCTTGCCTGGTGCTTCTTATAGATGTGCAACCATCTTCAGCTAAAAGCAGCACATTGGGACTGTAGCATTAACAAATGGAGTGGTGAGGAGGTCCCGGACATAAACAATTTATGTAAGATGCTTCTGAACCCCTTCATGCAAGGACTAGATTGTAAAAACAGGAGCACTACTGTTTCACTCTGTCACATAGGTAACTTTGTACTAAAATTCAGACACTTGTAAATCTCCATTTGATTAGTGGAAATGTAAGTGCTGCAGTTTGTAGAAGGCGTGAGTAGATTGCCATCTCCTAAAGCAGTTTAATTTTTTGGTTAATAAGGGGAAGCCTATTTCAGTAGCAGACAATTTCAGAGGAAAATAGTGCTATAAATATAGACAAGGTAATGCAGAAAGTATCAAATCAGTGTTTTTTATCATGGCAGGAAGGAGTCTTAACCATCCCATTTACCCAGTTACACGCACAAAAATCCATACACAGTCATTTTCCAGTTTACTTCTAAATCTTTTCCCCAATGTAAAGAAATGTATCAATAGAAAATGTATACAGTAGAGTTGATAACCCAAACTAATTGGGACCTAGGGTAGTTCGGATAATCAGATTGTTTCGGATAATCAAACATGAACCATCTAAAATCTTTTTTTTTCCTGCATGCAGGAATACACTTTTCAACCATTTAGGGATTCCAATGGACAAATATTTTTCATACACGAGCTGGCTACAAGCTCAAAAACTTGCTCAAGCAAATAGTATGTTTATATATTCAGACATTATTTTTCCTACTCAAACACTGGAAGGCTGGTTCTGATAATTGACATTTCTGATCGTATGGATAATACACTCTTGTATGAAAGAACTGATACTACAACCCATCAATGACCAAACTCATGAAATTGAGCATGTGTACACTTTCCCCATTCTCGTCTGGTTGGTAGGCCCCCTCAGTGTCCACCACAGATGTCTGGATATGCTGTTTTATTGGTAGTTATCATGCTAGTCACTATTCACTCTTGTGCTACAGGTAATACTGGATATGTCTTTGAACCATGACTAATGACCTCATCTACATCCCCTAGCCTGTGCTAAAGAATGGCATAGTGTGCTACACTGTTACAGATGTGGCTCATAATTGAATGTGTTCAGACTTGCTTGCTTCCACTGTTCAGACACATTGGTGACACTGCAGTATGCACAGGAGACTTGCACTAAGATATTTGTGGTTTATGCTGTCCTATACAACATGGTACTATGAAAATGACTGGGACCACTGTAGGGCTTCTGGACAGGTCTGTGGCAGTGAAGGAGCTAGTCAGGTGAGGAGTCATCCATAGGAGCTCCTCCAGCCATAGCCTATGCAAAGCAGATGTATATCCAATATGTGGAAGACCTGATGGAAGCGGCAGTATGTGGTCCAGTCTGCACCTTGCGGGCATGACATGCAGAAAATGGAATAAAACTGAATGCATTCATATACCTAGGCTATGCTGTTCTGTGCACTCATTGGCCACACTGTGCATCCGCAAACTACAGACAGATGGGAATGACACTTGTCATCTGCCCAAGTGAGGTAGGGCAAAGTAATGGGGCAGCAACAGTAATGTATGATGGAGGGTTATTGGAGGTGAACATGGTAGTACTTGCATGCAGTCCTAGAGTTGTGGTGTTGGATATCCTCCTCCTGGGTCAGATGAAGCTTATACTGTGAGTGCTTACCACAGGGCCTCAACCTATACCTGGCATCTGGACTAAGTAATCTTGCCTGATTGCGTAGCACAGTGGGGCGTGCCCCTGCCCCACCCATGTGGGATGGCAATAGATGGTGTCTTCAGCCCATGAATGCGCATAACTAGGTGTTGTCCTCATTAGATCCAGATGGGATATAGAAGGCATGGAACAGATCCAGAGTGACTGACCTTGATGAGGGTGTTCTTGCAGTGGAGCTGTAAGCTTGTCTGTGACCATGGGATTGTCTACAACTGGGAGGGAGGAACCCATGGCCAGAAGTGACAGTGATCCAGTCTCTAGGACAGTTTGTGCTATCTGCATACTCTTAAGCCTGTATTCATGTACTCTGTAACCACACCCTTGCATGACATGATGGGTGTTTCAGTATCCTCATGGTAGCAGTAATTACAAGCATAACCACAGTTGACCTCAGCAGACTTGCCTGCCCTAGGTCTGTTTTCCTGAATGCATTGCAGGATGTCACACACTGCACTTGGTGCTTATCCTCACACATGCCACACAGCACAGTTGGTATGTGCAGCACTGTATGCAGTTGCCATCTGTGTGTGGACCTCTGACCTGCATATCCAGTGACACAAAGGGTGACACCCAAAATGGAGAATGCCCTGAAGTCATGGAGGCAACTACCACCTGCATTCCTGTCACCTGTGGTGGGTGGGTGCTCCTTGAAGGCAGTATGGCTCATGGATACTGTCTGGTGGTGCTTCGTGTAGCATACCTGGAGCTTGTATGGACAGGCCGTCTGGCACTGAAGGCAGGGGATGCCATAGGTTCATCTTGGGTCCCTATTAATTCATCAAACCACATTGCCAAATGTCATTTAATTTGAAATGCTGTTCGAACCATTCTGATTGAAATCACTTTATGGTAGGGATCAGGAAATTTGCCCTTCCCCACTGTAGTGCAGTCTGAGTTGGTGTATATATAATTAGTGGGGTAGTGGGGGAGTCTGGATGTGCAGCATTTCCGGTGAAATGCTCTTAGACAGTGTGGTCGATCTATTAATATAGACCCATTCATCTTGCCCCCTCGTACAGCACTGCAGTGGGTGATGTATGCATGCCTCCATTTGTTAACATTGCTGACTGTGTCACTGCAACTTGACTGTACCATGTGCAGGGTGCAGTTGTTAATGAGAGGTGACCTTCTGACATCCAGTATGTTCCTATCTTTATTGTAGTGGGCCATCACCCATTGGAGTCTAACAGCATAAAGATAACATACCTGTTGTAATGCTGGAAATTCTGTAGACTCCTCCAGTCAGCGTATAATACTCAGCTACATGGCAGTGATAGCCTGTGTAAAAGTGCGTACATTTATAGTGCAGATTGCATCCTTGATGTACCTGGCGGAAAGTTCCGTTGGTGTTCTACCGAATACAACATACATACTAGTGGGTCACTGTTTAAGGGTACTGAAATAGGGTAGTATTAACCAGTTGCACCCCCTTAGGCACTTATTCAGTTAGCCTAGCTTCCACATCAAGCTACCACTAAGAATCTGAGGTGTCCTACCTTCCATGAATAGCGACACCAGCAACTCCCCACCTCTGAAATGCCTCTGAGGTAGGCCATTACCACTGGGCCTGACCCTGACAATGTCATGTACCTTGGTCTTTGCATGTAGTATCTCATTGGTGACCCTGCAGTTCCCATGTACCATCATCCTTATGGTCTGCCATAGTACCGATGTCCTGCACATGAATGCTACAGTTGTCCACCTCATTTTGACCTGGAAGAGTGGTCATTGCCTTTTCAAGCCATTGTTATTAGAGCTCCCACCTGCACCAGCAGGAAAAAGGCTTTCTGTGCCTATAGAAGGATTATAGGGAGCATCTGCTTGGGGGAGGCTGTCTCTATAAAGATAGATGCTTAGTACCAGCTTTAGCGTTTCCTGCTCCAGTGGGCAGTATAAGCACATATACTACTACCTGCAGAGGCACTTCCCCTGACCAGTTCTCAGTGGATAGACTAGGGTGAGGGGACTGCCGGTATTTTTCCAAGCTGTTTTTACTGGTTTGCAGTGCACCGTTCTAATTTTGTCTTTCAGTTAGCAGGAATGTATCATACCAAGTACTTTTTTTTTTTTGCATCTTACTGTACTAGAAGAGTGCATTGAGACCTGCAGATGTGGCAGGATTAGATCTTTGGTAGCATGGTTAAATACTATAGGTGGTTACATAGTAAAGATAAATGTCATAATGTGCACCAGCCCATGCTGTTCCTTGGATCACCAGCAGATTTCAGCCCTGTCTCCAAGTAGGGTAATGTAGGTCCCCCCGTAGGTGACCTAGAGTGCTCATTGGTACCCTCAATTTGGCACCCATTAAGGTGGGATCAGAAGTCTCCCTGTATCATCCAGCCACAGCTGTGGTGGCTGATATAAGCATGCTGGCAGCTCAGCATCTACAGTGGCACCACGGCACATCATCTTGTGCAGCTAAGTGCCACAGCTGCCTGGACCAGTCCATTAGATTGCCAGAGGCAGGGCCTGCCCAGGATGTCATTCCTAAAGATCATTAACTTTTGAGTGGATTCTTCTGTGGGCTGCTCTGGCACACCTACCTTACCCCATCATTTCTCATACTATGGTGTTCCCCTTCATAATGACACTCCCCCATACACTGGTAGTCCAGTCCTCCCCATCAGCCACTGTTGTCCCTCTGTCTGCGTCTCTCCACTTTTGAACCCTGTTGCATCAGTACCTCCCTGTCTGCCTTCATGTTTTGAATGCCCTTACTGCCTTGTATTTACCTTCCTTCTCTCGTTCTTTGCAGCCCTCCCCTCAGAGTTATTGCCTCTTGCTCAAAAAAAAAAAAAAAAAAACTGGTAGACTCTCCCCATCTTTCCTACAGGTTAACCTTGTGTGTTCCTTTGCTAACATACCTTTCTGGCTATGGTGTATTAACATTTCCTTCCACATCACTGATTGAATACGATGGCACTTTGCTGTGCTGGCCCTATATGGCCTGTTGACATTGCCCTTATTGTAGCTATGAGGTGCTTTGTTGTGTGTAAACATGCATGATATCAGTCACACCACCTCTGTCCTTTTCTGTCTTAGCCACATAACCATACATAGCTCTGCCATTGCAGTAGCGTGCTGCCTTACACTTTCTATGTAGCCCTTTCCATGACCTACTTGGAGTCATGCCAGAAGTAACAGGTATTACAGCAAGTTTATACTGTCACACGAATTTTCTGCAATGTTTAGTGCTGCAGTTTCATTATGAATATTTATGAATACTTTCCTAACACTTTTTGAAGAGGAGTTTCGGTGCAATCCACCAGTGATATTTTAGAGACCTTAGGACTACCTTTCGCATTTGCAAAGTAAATTTTAAAAATAGGATAAAGATTTTACTAGGCAAAGTGCTCTTAATTGTGCTTTCTGCAAAATAAGTTAAATTTCAAAACATTCTAAAAAGATGTAAATCCGCATCCATCGCCAAATTACCCAGTGGTCTCTCAATGGGTGAACACTTCAGCATTCTCCAAGTTCCATAATTTGGAGTGACCCAGCAAGCAATAGCGTATGCTAAACATCTATCTGCAATACATAACATTTCTCTGATCCACTAAACTGTTTCAGTTGTCCAGCATGAATCTAATCAAGTACCTTCTTTTATAACTACGTACAATATGGATAGTACTAGTTATAAAATTTTGAAGAAAAATTGGGAAATTTTCAAGAGTGATAATGATGTTTTTACCAGTGTAGGTGAATACCCATTGGTTACTTACAAGAGGGGTATGAATCTTAAAGCCTACTGCGAACTTAAGAAAACTAATACGGTTAGAATTCCAGGTATGTATAAATGCCAAGCTTGTAATTATTGCTCATACATCCTGGAATCTAACAGGTTTAGTGTTAACAATTTACAGTTCAATTTGAAATGGAGAAACAACTGTAATTCTAAGTTGGTCGTTTACCTCGCCAAATGCCAGTTTTGTCCAGCGTTCTACGTTGGCAAAACTGAAAGGAAATTGCGTAACCGTATGTATGAGCACCTATATGCAATAAGGAAAAACAAACTTGAAAATGCTCTAGCTAAACATGTTGCTCAATTTCCTGACCATAGTTTTAAGTTCATTATTATTGATCAAGTTCACAGTGATGTTAGAGGTTGTCTTGAAGTTCTTAAACTTGATGAATTGGAACTTACCTGGCAAATAAGGTTGAATGCCTATAACTTGCCAGGTTTAAATGAAGGATGTATTTTAAGCAGTATTTTAAAACTAAAAAGTTTAAAACGTTGAAAATGTAAACATTTTAGTATATTAATGTATTAGTATTTGCATTTTTAACTAAGCTTTATAGAGTCTCTTACTGTTGTAAAACTAGTTAAGTGGGTGGTGACAATGTGTTTTTACTGTGTTGTTTCATTTTACATTTTTGCCTTTGTTGATTGGTTAACCTGAAGTATTTAAATGAGTTTTTTGTATCGTGTGATTTTGTCTGATGAAGTTTGTGTTGTATCATAAACGAAAAGCGCTTAACAGTACAGCATCAACGTTTGTGCCTCTTTTATTCTGCTCAGTTGGATTACTTGGTGTGTTTTAGAACTGAGACATGTCCAAGGATACTAGGGTCTCAGGTTTCAAGAAGTGTGACTCGTGCTGTCAGAAGATGTCTCTGACAGATGGTCACACTTCTTGTATTTATTGCCTGGGACCCCTACACCTGCAGGACTCCTGTGCTATATGTCATTCTTTCAGCCAGAGAGTCCTGCAGGAACGTAGAAATAAGTTGATCCTAAGGGGGTCTTCTTAAACCAGAGAGCTCCTCTGCTAAAGTCGGCTCCGGGAAGTCCTCTAAGCCTCCCAAGACCCAGGCTTCGGTGTCCAAGTCTGTGGTCTTGGTTCTGACTCCGCTGGAGTCAACATCGGCTCCGTCCGGAGCCGATCCTTCCTTGTAAGCTTCTGTGCCGGCTCCGATCGGCACAGATACCTTGGCTTCGGCACCTGTGTCGGCTCCGTCTGGAGCAGACACCCTACCGTCGAAGCATGTCTCGGCTCCGGCTGGAGCCGAGATATCTTTGTCTCCTCTCGGAGCCGACAAGTTGGTGGCTCTGCCTGGAGCCGAACGTTCTTCGGCTCCGATGGCTCCATCCAAAAAGAGGTCTAGATCTCCTCCTTTGGAATCTATTCACTCGGCTCCAGCCTCTCCCTTGCTTTCGGAGCGGAGCCATCGGAGCCGATCATCGAGGTCTTCCAGGCTTTCAGACCACGACTTAGAGTGGTAAGTAGGCTATTAAAGTCACAGGCACTAGCCCAGATGCTCCATAGCCCGTCTCATCAGACGTCGGCTATTCTACATCCCCCTGAAATTCCTCCGACTCTCCTACAGAGCTCTGAGCCGGAGATTATCGGTACCGTGACTGTTGCTAATTCAGAGCCGATGCTCCGTCGTCCTCAACTCCTATCTCCTCCTTGAGACCTTCCTTGGAGGGATCCGGGCGTCGGGCTTCCCTGGTCGGTTCCGAGGGGGCGAGTGGCATTGGACCCTTGTCCGACCCCTTTCTCCCCTTCGGAGCTTCGGCCTTGGTGAGCTCGGCCCCGACATCTGCTTCGGAGCCTTCCCTTTCGGTGGGACCGGGGATCCCTGTTTCTTCGGAGCGGGATCTCTCGGCCCTCCCTGGGAGGGGAGCCTTCGAGGTGATGAGTGTGCTAGCCCCAGAGCTTAGCCAGCAGTCTGTTCCTTTAGCTCCTCCCTCTACTGTGCCTGTAGATGCCTCTTCCTGTTCTCTTGCTCCCGGACCCAGGGATCCTTCGCCCCAGGTCTCCCCATTGGGAAGAACTTCCTCTTCCGAGGTTTCTCCTGATCCTTCAGGTGAACCCCCGCTTAAGAGGACTTGCAAGAGGAAGCATTTAGACTCCCCTGAGTCTACAACCTCGGATACTGATTTAGATGAGTCGGAGGGGTCCCCAAGATCCCCCTCTGAGGATGTCTCCTTTTCAGACATCCTTGAGCTCCTGAAACAGAGGGGGAACTGGCCCTCCATTAACTCCTCCGAGGATGAATCGGTATACCTGGAGGCTTTTGGATCTCGACCCTCCACCTCCTGGGTGTCTCTGCCTTTCGACCCTCTCATGGAGGTCATAGCTCGAAAGGCGTGGGCATCTCCTGATTCGGTGGAACCAGTCCCTAGGAGACCTTCAAAATTTATTACGGCCCCCGCAGAAAAGCAGTTTCTTACTAAAGGTGTCCCGGTTGATGCCATGGTGGTGGCGGCTGCCACTAAGAAGGAACTTGCAGATCCTTCCGTACCAGTCCATCCTCTTAACAAGGAGTCCAGGACTATGGACAGGTATGGTAAGCGGATGTTTTCCTCAGCGACCTTTGTTATGCGTTCGCTGAATTTTGTCACCACCAACCAGACTTCAAAGGGACATCCTTAAAGAATTAGGTGAAGTAGTACAGGATCCTTCAGCAGCAGGGGCTCGGGAAAAGATTGCTTCTGAGCTGGGAATCCTTAACTCCATAACCAACTCCTCCATGCGGCTCATTTCTTATGCAGCCGATGGGGCGAGTAGAGCTGCAGGCACAGGAGTGGCTCTCAGACGTCAGTCTTGGATGCGGCTCTGTAATTTTGCAGACCCCTTTAAGGCGTCCTTCACAAACTCTCCCTTTGATGGGTCAACTTTGTTTGGCCCTCAGGTGAAGGACACGTTGACCAGGTGTGAGCAAGACGGCAAGACTCTTTCTGCCGTAGGAGTCCGTTTCTCCACCCCTTCTAGGCCTTATCCCAAAGGTCAGAAGGGGGAAGATGTGGTTCGGAAATCTCAGGAGTCACGCGGATGCCGCGTGGTCAGTTTACCCCAAAGGCAGAGGGGGTAATAACAATAGACGCCTCCCTAGGGGCAGAGGGGGTCCGCAAAACCAGGGCAGTAGAGAGCCTCTCTCTGACAAGCCCTTCCAGCATCCCTGAGGTGTTGCCCGACTGTCCACCCTTGGAGGCAGTCGGGGAGGGAGATTGTCGCTGTACCCAGAAGCCTGGTTTTCCCTCTCTCAAGACAGATGGGTACAGTTGATCATATCCGAGGGTTACAAGATCCCCTTCGAGGAAAGCCCCTTCCCTCAGAAAAGTTCCCTTCCAGACGTACCACCCGGTCTAAGGGAAATTGCAAAAATAGAGGTTTCAAAGCTTCTAGAAAAAAGGGTCATCCAGCCAGTTCCAACAGACCATTTAGAGTCCGGAACCTACTCAAGGTTCTTTTTGGTTCCCAAAAAGACGGGAGACTGGAGACCAATATTAGACCTCAGCAGGCTCAACAAGTCTGTCAAAAAGATGAGATTTTGGATGGTCACACTTCAATCGATTTTGCCCTTTCTCAGCAAAGACAACTGGATGTGCTCCATAGACCTTCAGGATGCGTACTATCACATAAAAATCCACAGATGCTCCAGAAGGTTTCTCCGCTTTCGGCTGGGGACCAGTCATTTTCAATTCAGAGCCTTGCCCTTTGGTCTCACTACAGCCCCCAGAGTGTTCACCAAATGCATGGCAGTGGTCACGGCTCACCTGAGACGTCAAGGATTCCAGGTGTTTCCGTATCTCAACGACTGGCTCCTCTCAGCCACCACCAGGCATCAACTCATCCGAGCCAGAGACTACACCCTACGTCTCTGCAGTCAGTTGGGAATTTCTGTAAACTTCGAAAAGTCCTCCTTATCGCCCTGCCAATCTATTACCTTTATAGGCGCAAATCTAGACACTACTCGGATGTCAGCAAACCTAACAAGTCAGAGAATCCTAGATATCCAAAACCATGTTCAGATCATCCTTGCCAGCAAAAAGGTACAAGCCAGGTTGGTCCTGAAAGTGTTGGGCCTCATGGCAGCTGCCATCACACTTCTTCCTCTGGCCCGTTTTTACATGCGTCTCCTACAGTGGATGTTCACACAATGGTCCTTCCAGCAGCTTCCCATGCGTCACAAGATCCTTGTGACACAGACCTGCAAGAACCATCTATCCTGGTGGATTTCCTCTCTAGTCCAAGGCAGACCATTTGTTCCCCCGGCCCCGGTAGCCACGGTCACTTTGGATGCCTCCCTGATCGGGTGTGGGGGGCATTATCAGGGCAGGATGGTTCATGGCACGTGGCAACCGTTTGAATACCACCTGCACATAAATGTCCTAGAGATGAGCAGTGCTTTTAACGTTGCAAGCCCTCAACGACTTTCTTCCCTTAGGAACTATTGCAGTTCACACGGACAACATGTCTGTGGTGTGGTACATCAACAAGCAGGGCGGAACCAAGTCCTATCCCTTGTGTCGAGAGGCTCTCAGACTTTGGCAATGGGCGGTCTCTCATCGGTTTCTGGTAGCAATGCATATCCCTGGGAAAACCAACATAATAGCGGACAGATTGAGCAGAGCTATACTCATGCCTCACGAGTGGTCTCTCAAGCAATCCATAGTGGAGGAGATTTTTCAGAAGTGGGGCCGCCCATACTGCAATCTTTTTGCTACTCCTCAAAACAGCAAATGCCCAGACTTCTTCTTCTCTTCCTACTTCCGGGCCATCCCCCCAGAGACGCTCTTACCCAAGATTGGCCCCAGGGACTCCTTTATGCTTTTCCTCCCTTTCCATTGATACCACAGGTACTCCAGAAAGCGGCCGTTTTGAGAGCCAAAATGATTCTCATTGCCCCTTACTGGCCTCGACAAATTTGGTTCCCGTTCCTTCACCGCCATCTCTTGGTGCAGCCTTGGCATCTGGACCCAGCGCCAGATCTTCTGACCCACCAGTCGGGTCAACTGCACCGGTCCGTTCCTTCCCTCAACCTCACAGCTTGGTTGCTCCACTTCCTTCCTTAGCCAGGCTTCCTATGATATCTAACCCTGTTAGAGACATCATTGTAGCTTCTCTTAAGTCCTCTACCAGGAGGATTTACTGTAGCAAGTGGAAACGCTTCTCCCTTTGGGCGAAAGCTAGGAACATAGATCCCTTTACTGCCCCTGTTCAGTCAGTCCTGGATTTTCTAGCGGAAATTTTTCACTCAGGTTCTTCCTCTTCCACAGTCAAAGTTCAGTTGGCAGCAATCTCGAACTTTCATGTCGGGTTTGTAGACCACAACATTGTCCCACAAGCTTTGTAAAGCTTTTCTTAAAGGAGTGTTCCTTCTAAAGCCCCCTGTTAGGGATCCTCCACCACAGTGGGACCTAAATTTAGTGCTGACATCCTTGATACTTCCCCCTTTCGAACCAGCTGCTTCATGTTCATTAAAGTTTCTTTCTTGGAAGACGCTCTTTCTTGTCGCCATTACCTCTGCTAGAAGAGTGTCGGAACTTCATGCCCTATCTGTTCGTCCCCCTTATTTGGTCTTCCACAAGGACAGGGTATCCTTGAGAACCAATCCATCCTTTTTGCCCAAGGTTGCTTCTAAGACAAATTTAAACCAATCCATTGATCTTCCTGTATTTTTTCCAAATTATTCTAACAGGGCGGAACAAAAATTACATTACCTAGATGTTCACCGCCAACTTAGATATTACTTGGACAGAACGAAACAATTTAGGAAATCTGATCAACTCTTCCTTTCTTATGCTGAAAATAAAAAAGGTCTCCCTGTTTATAAAGTAACCTTATCCAGATGGCTATCTTCCACCATTTCTGACATTTATCAACTTGGGGGCAAACAACTCAGCTCAAAACCTAAAGCACATTCCACAAGAGGCCTAGCCACTTCTACAGCTTTTCAGGCTAGGCTGCCCTTAGATACTATTTGTGCAGCAGCCACTTGGGCCACTCCTCATACCTTTGTTTCTCATTACAAATTGGATTTGGCCTCCAGGGATAGGGCAAGCTTTGGTTCCACAGTTCTCAAGAGTCTGTTCCATTGAGCCACCCAGGATAGAGGTGCTAGGGGCGTCCCATCCAGCAAGAATGAAGGCGAGATTGACAACTTAACATTTAGAAGTTATGTACCTACCATAACGTTCCATGTTAGTTGTCTTCTCTCGCCTTTCTTGCGTCCCTCCCTCCTGTCCCCCTTGCCTGGACAGACCTTGATCTCCTTTTTGTCTGGAAGATTCTTCTTCCTTGGGCACCAGTTAGTTGGCCTCGATTACCTGGTTTACCTTTACAGCCTTTTTAGGCTAGTTGTTCCTCTTTCCTTAGTGGAAAGTTTTTTTTTTGGTAGGCAGTTTTTCCTCTAGATACCAAACGAGATCTGGGTAATTACCGCCTTGCATCATGGGATATGGGGCTGCCTCGAGCTGGTAAAAGTGACTCTCGAGCTTAGCAAGTGCCGAGTTGGAGCCGAGGATCGGCTCCGAACCCATCCAGCAAGAAAGAAGGCGAGAGAAGACAACTAACAATGGAACGTTATGGTAGGTACATAACTTCTAATTTTCATAATCCAGCTTGCACACAGTAATGAGAATGTCTGAAAACGCAACTTAGTCAACCACACCTCTGATCACAGTGGAATAAGTAGCACTGACCAGAAGTCCAGTACCTGTTACCATAACTTTCAAAAAGACTGCATATGTGGACTAAAATAACCTTAATCTCGGATGCAAAACTGCTTCATAAATGTCCATCTATCAGCTTTCTAAGATACTTAATCTGATAAAGACCATGAAAGTTACAAGCTGAGCAAGGTAGATGTTACTTTACTGTCCTTAGCAACGTGCTGCAGCTCATCCTGTAGGATCCCCAGTTATTTCTAGGAAAACTGAGATCTCGTGTCCGGTATGTCCCGGGTCTGCCTTAAGGACCTTTCCTCAGTGAATCATGTCTGGTATACCTGTCATGAGTGAGTACACTCACTAGGTGTGTACACAATCTTGGCTGACTTTTGTCATTGCAAAGTAGCAGTAGTGTTAACTTCAGGACTATCCTGGACTGACTAGCCTTTCTCATTCTGTCAGTCCTGCTATCCAATGAAGGAAACTTATTTTTTAATGGACGAAAACAGTTTACTCATACATAAGTGTGCAGTACTTTTAAAACTAATGAAGGAAACTGTTCAGCTTGCATCTGCAATTTCATTCTGCTTCACTATCCAAAGATCTTGACTATATATGACTGATGAAAGCTGACAGATTTTTATGGCTGTGATAAAAGCTGGCAGATTTTTTTGCTCTGACTCTATTTTTACTTGACACCCTGGCGCAGTTCCTGAAGTATTGCTGTTACTGCACTTATTCTCTTAAATATGAAGTTCCTCTGTCTTCACTCATAAATACTCTCCCCCAAAGATACCTGAATTCCTCCAGCTGATGTACCTCCTTCACCTGAAGACAGCAAGCCCCTCTTTTCTGAGAGAATTGTGACCTCTAATTTGGAGGTGTGGATTGTATTATATTCTCCTTAACTGGTTGTGATATGCTACATGGACTGTCTTCAGCCATGGCTCAATCCATTTAGACAAATATGAATAAAATTCTCTGTCACTATTGTTACAAGTAAAAGAATAGAACAGACAGTCGACAATATGAAATTCTGCTGTTTTATTATGCAAATACTAACATGGGTGTAACCTCATTAAGGTATTCTGTTTCCCATTTATACACCATGTGGTACATCGGGCAACGAGCACCTTTCAGTGCTCATTGTTTCTGTAGCAGTTAATGGGTTTTATGGGCTCAAGTTGCTAGCACAAGGTCCAGCCCTACTCAAAGGATGCACCACACACACGCATGCATATACTCACACCTACGGCCACTTTAGTGTATCCAGTCCGTCTACTGCATGTCTTTGGAATCTGGGAGAAAACCAGAGCACCCAGAGGAAACCCACGTGAATGCAGGAAGGACATGCGGACTCTGCACAGAAGGCACCCTAACCAAGAATCGAACCAGAGAACCTGTTGAGGCAACAGCGCTAACCACTACACCACTGCGCCACCGTCGTTAAGGTATTGGCTTCTAGAAGGTCTAATGTGGAAAGACTTCTACAATTGTGGTTAAGTACATATTCATATAGTTCAGACATTAAAAATAGATGATGTATTTAGAAGCATCTTTCAGTGCTTGGGCCTGAGCTTAAACTACCTGGTCTGTTCTATGACCCCTCCAGTGTCTGTGCAAGGACAGAGTTGATCTGTTTTTCCACGGCTTTGATAAAATTTGTATTTCTAGTCTTGGATCAGACTCTTCCATCAAGTGATGTCTCCTTTCCCCTACCTTGATATAGGTTTCCTAGGGAGATTAAGTATAATCCCTTTATACTGTGAACGGACCGTTCTGTCATCAGTTTTGAAACTGAAGACCACCAGCCAGGTGACAGTGTTATTCTAGAGATACTGCCACCATCTTGCATACAAGACTGAAAAGGTACTTTAACCGTGGCACTCCAGTGTGTTTAGCATTTCTGGCTAGGTCTTGTCCAGTCTTGCAACCGTGTCACAGTGGAACTGTTAATCTCTACAATAAATTCATTTACAAAAAAAATTATCCCAACAGTTTATTCTAGGACTGTCTTCTCTGTGGAAGGTGTCCTCTGCATTCATGAGTCCCCTCAGTATTCTATTCACTTTGCAGCAGTGCTGCAAGTTGAGATCAGTGTTTGTCCCACTTTCCCCTGCTGTTTTATGGTTTATCATAACCTCTCTAAGGTGGATGCTGTGGCAATCACCAAAGAACCACCTGGATAACATTGCAGATAATTTTTCTCAACAGTCATTGGATCATGCCCTTGTTTGGAAGGGGATTGTGGCCCTATTGTAGTGAAGGTGTTTGCATGCCCCTGGATATCTCATCCCTGTGTTGTCTAGAGGTTAGTGTTTTTAGTAGGGTCTCCCTTGGCCAACTGATCCGAGATGAGACTTCACAAATGAAGATACCTGATATGGTCCTCCCCATTTGGCTGAGCTCATTTGAGAAAACTGAGACCAACCTGTGATATCCTCTACATAAAGCATGGGTTTATCAGGCAAGTTGGACAGGAGCAGGGTGGATTCAAATGGTAGAAGGACCACACTGTGAAAATAAGCTGTTAGGACATGGAATGTCACCTTGGTGCTTTAGAGGAAGCATGAGCTGCTGAGGGAGATTGAACTGTACCAGCTAGATGTAGTACCTCTACACACAACATTGATTCTGGAGGAGAGGTGATCTTCTCTTCATGTGTAGATTCTGGGAAGAGGCCCAGGGAGAGTGTGAGAATACTCATAAGCCAATAGCTGTACTACACATTAAGTTATATGCCAATGAATGAGAGGTCATGTCAGTGCCAATATGAGTTTCAAAAAGAAAATGTGCATCTCTTGTGTACACAATTAATGGCTATTAAGTATTTAATTTTCTAACGGATTGTGGAATTGGTGTTTTGTGAAAGTTCCGACTTACGGATTCAGTTTTTTGTGTGGTAAACTTCACTTGTGAAATAATGCAGATACTTTAAGGGATGTGATAGGGCAAATGGATTTCCTGCTTAGAATCTAAGTGGTGGATAGTTTTTGGGCTACTGTGCTATCTATAACTTGTAGTTGTAAGCACCAGTTTCAAGCAAAAGAATGCTACGTGGACCTGAACAGGAGAGTGCACAAATAACTTGGTAATCAAGCCATGTGTCTGGACACTGGTCAAAATATTTAACTGTCAGCTGATCACCATGAATTGAGTTTTATGGCTGGGGTAACAGCTGTACACACCCAGGAGTGTATCCCAGGTTTATCTGTGTTGAATGATTTCAACTGTCCTCTGAAAATCCTAGTTATGATGTCTGAATGCACCCTGTTTAAGGCTTCAGCAGAGGAAAGTGGAGAGAAGAAACTATGGCTGAGCGCAGGTGCTTTAGTAACCACTAGATGTCAGTAATGATTCCATTGTCTTTCCAGGATCAATGCTGTGTGCTGCTCTCTTTACAGAGGCAGTGTTAAGCAAATCACTGAAATCTCAGCAGCCTACCTCTTACCTTTAACCAGTTAGTAGCTGTGTATAACTCTCCAATACAAATTTAAGTAAATTTGTGCCATGGTGAACCTGTCAGTCGTAGGTGCACTTCACTAAAAACAGAAAAGGTAGCATACTGTTAAAACACAAAATAAACCAGTGTCACATTTTAACAAATGAGAAGCAAGAGTTGAGTGTCTAACCCTTTTAGAAGTATGATCAATTTCTTAATGTTACCTTTGACAAGTATAGACTCTTAAAGACATTACCTGATCCCAATGTGGTAAAGTGATGTTTTAAAAACTGCATTAATTTAGTAATAAACTTAAAACCATGCATTTGTGGTGGGCCAACTGGTTTCCATTTAAAGAAACCCTAGTTTATTCTAGTACTGAGGGCATCTGAAGACTTTATGCAAGGCAGTCTTTGCAATCTCAGATCAGCATGTTTTTTTCAATGAGACTGAAAAGTGTAAATAGTTTGAGATGACATCCTTTCTTCCCATCAGCCTGTTTCCTGAATTGCTTTTTTTTTTTTAAGAATGTCAAGGAGGGAGTTCTGAAAACAAGCTTTGACTGGGCAACACATTTACTCATAGGTAATGTGTATGTGGTATAACTTTTACAACTTCATTAAATTTATTTTTCTCCACATTTATAACCAGTTTGACATTTTTTTAAACATTTTTATTGAATTGTGTATGACCTAGACAGTCATACATTTGTATAAATGAAAACAAACCACATCGACATAATTTGTTGCCAACATTGTACCCAACTTCTCTCCAGTCATGGTCAGTCAGACACTAGCTCATTCAAATCCTGCCTTCTTTTAAAGCTCATTCCTCCTCTGCATTTATTGTTCCCACAATTTCCAATTTTTGTATGTAATTTGCTCCTACTCTTTTCTGAAGATCCCAGTTAGTTTTGTTACTGTACTCAGTACTTCTAGTACATTTGGTTTATATTTTGATTCCCATTTTCTAGTAATCGCTTTTTTGGCAGCCACCATAATTAGATTCTGCAAGGGCTTACTATGTCTAGGCAATTCCAATTTTGTATCATAGCTCAAATAATTTCCTTAGTTACACCAGTTTGCTCACCCAGTATCTGACAGAGTAGTCTGCAGAGAATCATTATAGTCTGCCAATTCATTACACTCCCAGAAAATAGTTTCCTAATTACGTATTTCTCTCCATCGCACCTCCAACATTTGCTGTCTACCTGAGGAAAATTTTTTGGAGTCTACTTGGGGTATACAAATACCTATAAAGACATCCAAGCAAAGATCCTAAATCTTCTAGACTTATATTGGGGAGACATGCATATATTCCCCCCCCCCACTGTTTTTGTGAATTTCTTATGCATGCTCTCCAATTCTTTCTTATGCAATACATTGTATGCTCTACTAATTACTCCTTTTAACAGCAGCTTCTACTAAAAACTCTACCAGTGCTAGTCTTTCACTTAGGATCTCTCTATTTTTCTCTTTGCCTATACTCTCTCCAGCCCGCAGTCCAATTTGCCTCTACCCATTCTGTTAATCTTCCCCTCTCGTTATTTGCTCCCAGTAACTTGGTTCTTTTACCAGTTTTCTCCAATACATTCCAGCCCCCTCTTGCCTGTTGTAGTATATATCTCAAATTGCAGTCATCCCTATCTGCAGAATCTCTTTTCTTCATTCCCATGTTAGTTTAGTTCTTGGAATATTTTCTGCTACTTCATGAATATAATCTTGTATGGTTCTCTAAGGATCTGAATCCAGCATTCCACTCTCCCCTTGTTTCTTGAACATCCCCTGTTTCGTCATCCCTTTCCACTTTGAATTATCGTTTTCTGCTTGTGCTGTGTATAGGAGCCTTAACTGTGCAACTCTGAAATACCCCTTTAAATCAGGTGGTCCCAAACCACCTTGTTCTAGTAGAATAAGCTTGTCCCACTTGACTCTTGCTTTCTTCCCCTCCCAGATAAAATCATTGAGCTCTTTAATTGCTATCCATAATTTCTCTAAAAGCTAAAGGTACTAAACATTTAACTGCCTGTATCGTGCTATCCATATCTATATGTAACAGAGCTGCCAATTTCTCAATTTTTATATTATCTTTTTAATCTCTTGTATATCCTCAGCTGCCGCACGCAAATCCTTTTTAACCCATACTCCTAAGTACTTCATTTTATCATGTCCCCATAAGTATGGGTATGAACCAATTTGTGTGTGGTTACATAATTTACAGTTGTTGCCTTTGTTTTAGCTTTGTTGATTTTGTATCCAGAAAAAAAGATGAAACTGCCTCAAAATGTTCCACAACATTGAAATGCCCTTTTTCGGGTTTTATCAGGTATAAAATATCTGTAAATAGAGCTGGCTTTTCTTAACCACCATACCAGTTATAGCCTTGAATTTGAGTCCCTTATTTTCTTTGCCAGTGGTTTTAAATATAGTGTAAATAAAGGGGAAAGAGAAGACCCCTGCCTGGTTCCTCTGTTCAAACAATTTGTCAGAGGAACCCACTCACTTCAATTTTCGCCTCTGATCCGTCATATATCCTCATCGGTTTTATAATTTTATAAGGGAGTGCAAATGCTTCCATTGCTCTGCTCATAAACTCCCAGCTTACTTTGTCAAATGCTCTCTGTGCACCAAGACCCATCAACAGTGTCCGTTTACATCATTATACAATTCCATCTGTATGATTTTAATAAAATAGCTAGAGACCAGAGATGGTTTTAGTGAGGAAACACTGAGATTGTTTGGATGCTTAGTTAGGTACGTGCCAAAGGGTACTTTTTATTCAATAAAGTGGGATAACTTTGGACCTTAAGGAGCTATCATTGAGGATAATTTGTGCAAAGTACGATTTTGTAACCACAGAGACATGGTAGTCAAAGTAGTCTGTTAACGAATGTAGCAAAGTCCCTAATGGCTTTGTCAAGTTTATGTGGACTGTTACCTATATGGTAAATGATAGTTGATGGTAGACACCCCAAAGAAAAACTATACTTCATTTCTTAGTGCCGAGAGTAAACCCACAATTTAATATACCAAGCATTTGTTTGGTCCAGCCCTTGCTGGAAAATTAATATCGTACTGGGATTTTATAACACCCCCCCAGTTTGCACTAATCAGTGAACTTGGCTAACTGCCAGGTTGAACAGGTCCAATCTAGCTTTTACGAGCCAAACTGATATGTATCCAGTCTTATAAATTCTGCTGTAATGGGTTCTACAGCCTTTTCAGTACTAGTGAGACTACTACTTTCGGCTTTTCCCGATTAGGGGTTGCCACAGTGGATCACCTGTCAGTTCATGATTGGCAGTGGAGTTTTACGGTGTCTAGCTGCCAGCCCAGCGCCCACCTTCCACTGAAGGCACACGCACTCATGCCTAGGGCTAATTTAGTGTTTCCAATCCACCTACAGCATACAAGTGAGATTAATGGACCTGTAATTCCCAGGGTCAGTAGAGGTACCAGCTTTATGCAAAGGAGCAGTTAATTTTTCACACCTCTGGGGTATAAGCAGTGGAGATACTAAAGTTGAGTTGTCAGTGGGTTTTAGTAGGTAGAACTTTACATCTGATATTGGTTATCCTCGTTCAGTCATTACGTGTGGGTATCTGTTCCGACCTCAGAACCGATCCAACCATCTTCCAAGCTTGTCAGCTACAAACACGAGTTAAAACTCTTACCCAGAATTCTGCTCTCCTTGTTACCTCAGAGTTCGTTTGCCGCATTGCCATTTGGTCATGTCAAACTACTTCTCTTGAGCTAAGTACAATATTTTTCGTCATACTAAATTCTACAACAACCTTTTTTCACAGAAAAGTTTAGTTCTTACCTTATTGCATTTAGCGACTGTCCTTTATTGAATCTTTTCAGTTCCTTTCCCACTCTACTGCGAGGCAATTTTTTTTACCATTGTTGGTAAACCCCCTTTCCTTTTTACCTTCGGGTAATTCTTGTACCATTGCTGGTATTTTTTCTGGTTTTTCCTTTCTATCATGGCAGATAAAGGTAGTCCAGGATTTAAAAGATGTTCAGATTGTGGCCATAAATTACCTACTTCAGATGCACATTCCCTGTGTCTCTATTGCTTGGGTGTGCCTCATTTAACAGTTGACCCACCCTGTGGGATTTGTAAGAATTTCTCTAACAGGACGTTGATTGAGAGAAAAAAATGATATTGAAGGGGCTATTTAAATCTCCTTTTTTCAGAGGCTATTTCTGGGTTGGAGGCTTCAACCCCCTCCAAGATCCCATAAGAAAGAGTCATTAACTTTTAAAGGCCAAGTCTCTTCCTTCGTCCCCTGCTGGTGACTCCCATGGACCAAGACCCAAGAAAGCTATGTTTTCCACTTCGGGTTTGACTTTGGTTCCAGCACTTTCGGTGCCTAGACCTTCACACTGAGGCCATCGGCGCCATCTGTGACTTCGGCACCGACTAAATTGCTCTTTACTGTATCTGTACAGAGGGGCTCCTCTGTTCAGACTACTTTACCGGCACTGACTGTCCAGTTGATGCAGGCTTACAACGTCGATGGATTTTTCGACGCCCATTGCCCTTTCGGCTCCGACAACTTACCCAGCACAGACTACCCTCTCAGCACCGACAATTCAGTTATCTGCATCGATAGTTTTGGTTCCAGCTTTAGCACCAACAACCACTTGGTTACCGACCTTATCAGTGCAGACCGTGACTTCGGCACCGATTTCCTTGGTGCAGACACCTGTAGTTCTGTCCTTTACAGCCCCGTTTTCAGTGCAGACAGAGGTGGCACCGAGCTTGCTCCATCTTTGGGATAGACCTGACTCCCCCCTCTACGGTTCCCTTTATGGACTTCACTAAGGAGCCGCAGTTGCCTTCATGGCAGGAGTTTTGCTATGACCCAGGATGTAATCTGTGGTGTATGTAATTTAGTGTTTCACAGCCATCCAGGGACTCCTGAGTCGGCAGACTGAGCCACTTAGGAGAGGTGACCCCTGTCCTGGACACTCACCCCTCTTCAGGTGGACCAGCCTTCCAGCTAATGGAAAAGGCTCTGGCGTCAACTGGCGATCCTGTGCTGTCACTCTCCCTGCCCTCCTCTGGACCGCTATGTACACAAGTCACTCCTGGCAGACACAGGGCACAAGGTCCTCAGGATATACTTCCACAGGAAACCCCTTTTGCACAGTCTTCCCCAGCTTCTCCCTCTGAGGAAGTTCATGCAAAAAGATTGTGCAAGAGGAAGCACATGGACTCCACACAGGAGTCCCTTACTGAAGACGGACTTTGATGGGGAACAGTCCCCTCAGTCACCTTCTGAGGTGTCCTTTGGTGATATTCTTGAAATTCTTAAACAGAGAGGTGACTGGTAACTCTCTCTGTTCCTGTAGGCGTTTCGCGCCCGGCCCCCTACCTCCTGGGTTACTCAATCTGCCGACAAACTGGTCCAACTCGTGCAGCGTGTGTGGAAGGCTCCTGACACCGTTGAGGCCATTCCCCGGAGGCCAGATAAAATTTTGCCCCCCCAGCTACTGACCCCCATTGGTCCAAATGTCTTCTGTAGATGCTTTGGTGGTGGCGACAACTAAAAGGGACCTGGCGGAAGAAAGCCAGATGTTTCATCTGCCCAACAGAGTCCCGGGCTCTGGACAGAATAGGGAAGCATACTTTGCATCAGCGACCTTTGCTATCAGGTCCCTGAACTATATGGCACACTTTACCAGGCTTCAAAGAGACTTAATTTCTGAGCTGTGTGTAACTTTGGCTGGTGCCGTGTCTGAGGTCCGTGACAGTGGCCTCTTGGCTAGCCACCATTGAATCGATTTCGAACTCCATGCGCCTGATATCTCGCGCATCAGGAGGAGCAGCTAGAGCAGCGAGTTCAGGCATTGTTCTGAAACGACATGCATGGGTGCACTTGTGTAATTTCGCAGAACCCTTCAAGGCTTCCTTTCTCAATGCTCCCATCAAAGCCTCTTCATTGTTTGGACCCAAGGTTAAAAGCACACTGGCCAGATGTGAACAGGACGGTAAGACCCTTTCTGCCGTGGGTGCCAGTTCACCTCAACAGGCTTTCTCCAGAAACTAGGAGTGGGAAGATATGGTACAAAAAGTCTCGGGGTCCTTTCCGTGACACACAGGCCGAGGTTTCCCCTAGAAACAGAGGGGGGAAACTCAAGGGAAGATGCCCTTTTTGGGGCAGAGGGGGTCCGCATAACCAGGGTTCCAGGGACTCTTTCCCTGGCCAATCCTACCAGCGCTCCTGAAGAGCGGCCCAACTGCTTTCCTCTGGAAGTGGTTGGGGTGGTTTCTTTGTACCCTTCTGCCTGGCTAACAATCACCACCGATTCTTGGGTACAAAGGATAATAACCAGAGGTTATCATATTCCCTTTGATCTTTGTCCTGCTCCCCCAACAAACTTACCTGATCCACCCAGTCAAAGGGAAGAAGCGGCATTAGAGATATCAAAGCTGCTAAGAAAGTCATCCAAATACTCCCTCCAGTCCAGATAGGATCCAGATTCTACTCAAGGCTATTTTTGGTGCCAAAGACAACTGGGGACTGGAGACCAATTTTGGATCTCGGCGTATTGAACAAGTTTGTAAGAGTACAAAAATTCCGGATGGCCACAATAGTCTTATCCTTCTGCTTTTGGAAAGACTATTGGATGTGCTCTATAGATCTTCAAGATGCGTACTATCACATAAAAGTGGGCAGGCCATCAAGAATCCTTGGCTTCTGTGCAGGAGCCACACTACCAGTTAAGAGTACTGCCCTTCGGAGACTCTCTAGCCCCCAGAGTGTTCACAAAGTGCATGGCAGTCATCACAGCTCACTCGCGACTACAAGGATTTCAGGTGTTTCCATACCCAGAAGACTGGCTCATCTCTGCCACCACCATACATCTACTGGAAGAAGCCCTGGCATACTCTCTCCTCTCTGTAGAAAAGCTAGGCATAACCATAAACTGGCAAAATTCCAATCTCACCCCATCTCAGTCCACAGAATTCATAGGGGTCATCTTGAATACAAAGAATTGCAGAGCATCCTTTCCAGAGCACAGAATTATAAGGATAAAGCAATAACTGATCCCAATCCTTTCAAGGGAGAAATCCACAGCTCACTGTTCTACAGTTGGGTTCCATGGCAGCCTCCGTCACCATTGTCCCCCTGGCCAGGTTTCACATGAGGCTTCTACAATGGCTACTGCTCACCCAATGGTACCCTTTTCAGTACCCTCTTTCAGCCAAGATTCGGGTAACTCACGGGTGCAAACAGGATTTAAATTGGTGGATGACCCACAACCCATCACAATGGTCTCATCCATTCTCCCCCCAACAGCCCAAGGCTATAGTGACCACGGACGCCTCACTGATTGGGTGGGTGGGGGGGCTATGTCATGGATAGACAGTCCAAGGTACTTGGTCCAAAATGGAGGCCCATCTGCATATAAATGTTCTAGAGCTGTGGGTGGTGCTTCTGGCGTTGCAAGCATTCAACCCCTGCTGCCGTCTGGAACTATTGCGATACAATCAGACAACATGACTGTCTGGTACATCAACAAACAGGGCGGAACCAAATCTTACCCACTCTGTCGAGAGGCCATGAGGATATGGCAGTGGGCGATGGCTACCAACCTTTTTCTTCTAGCAACGCACATTCCCAGGAGTTCCAATGTGATAGCAGACAGACTCGGCAGGAGTATTCTACAACCTCACGAGTGGTCCCTGAATCCCTTGATAGTGGTGGAGATTTTCAACCACTGGGGTCTTCCTTGCTGCGATCTCTTTGCGTCCCCGACCAACTGCAAATGCAGCAACTATTTCATCCCTGATTCCCCCTCCAGGACAGTCACCCCGGGACGCTGTAGTCCACAATTGGCCCTCAGGTCTACTTTATGCATTTCCACCTCTCTCCCTCATTCCCCAGTTTTTGAATGAAGCCTACTGGTTGAACAAAGTGATCCTCATAGCACCATATTGGCCTCGTCAGATTTGGTTCCCCTTCCTTTGGCCTCACCTGCTAGATCAACCGTGGATTTTCCATCCACCCCTGGGGTTGATCTCCCATCCGCAGAATCTGATTCATCCCAACTTGGACGGCCTGAAGCTCACAGCTTGGCTCCTCCAATTCCCTTGATTTATCTTTGCCAGTACGTGACATCCTTATTGCATCTCATAAGTCTTCCACCAGAATTACTTATCTAAACAAGTGGAAAAGATTACTTTTTGGCTGAAAGAAAAACGGGTAGATCCTTTTTCAGCACTAGTGCCGATAGTACTGGAGTATCTAGCCACCCTTTTTCAATCCAGTGTATCGGCCTCTACCATTGGAGTTCACTTGGCTGCAGTATCTAATTTCCATGATGGTGTCAGACTCCTCTTATGTCACACAAATTATGCAAGTCTTTCATAAAAGGTGTGAATCACCTAAAACTCCCCTTTTAGAGAACATACTCAACCATGGGACCTGTCATTAGTTCTACAAGCTTTAACAATGCCACCTTTTGAACCAGCTTCTTCTTGCGACCTCAAATACTTGTCATATACTTGTCATAGAAAACGTTTTTGGTCACCATTACTTCTGGCAGACACATTTCTGAGCTTCAAGCCTTATGCATAGATCCATATTTGATTTTTCATAGAGAGTGTCATTGAGAACTAATCCTTCCTTTCTGCCAAAAGTGATCTCTGAAATGTCCATTAATCAAACCATTGAATTGCCAGTTTTCTTCCCCAACTATTCAAACAAAGGAGAGTATTGCCTACATACCCTAGATATTCGCAGGCAAATTCGCTTCTTACTTGAACAGGATTAAGGCCTCTCGTAAATCAGACCTGTTATTTTTTGGCCTGTTCTGGACCTAGATTAGGATGTGCTGTTGCTAGGGTTACATTGGCTAAATGGGTTGAAGACTGTGTGACCTTCATTTATAGACAACGTAATATTCCATTGCCTACTACCATAAAGGCTCATTCTACAAGGTCGGTTGGCAACTGCTGTGCCTTCCATGCCAGAGCTTTGCAAATTTGTGCAGCTGCAACTTTGGCTACCCCTCATACCTTCGTCAGTCATTACAAATTGGATTTGGCCTCCAGAGGAAGAGCATCTTTTGGTTCTATGATGCTCAGGAATGTCCTTCCATGAAAGCCTCCCAGGAGTAAAGGTAGCTGGGGACACTGTCCCACACGTAAGGAATGAACGAGGATCAGATAAAGAAGTTGTCTTACCATAACATTCCATCTGTATTGTTGATCCTCGTTCAGTCATTACGACCTTCCCTCTCCTGTGGCTTCTTGTGGATCTCCCCTATTAGGTCATTTGACCAGAGGTAGGCTCTACCTTTTGACTTTCAAATCCTGAGGTAACAGGGAGAGGGGAATTCTGGGTAAGAGTTTTAGCTTGGGAGTTTGTAGCTGACGCGAGCTTGGAAGATGGCCGGCTCGGTTTTGAGGTCTGAACCGATACCCACACGTAATGACTGAACGAGGGTCAACAATACAGATGGAACGTTTATAGTAAGACAACTTTTTTTCTTAGCAAACCAGGATTGGCAGGACACATGGAAGTTTTATTTTTAGTTTTGGAAAGGGCCAAAAGGACTTGGCCCAAGTTGATCTCGGGAAGAAGGTGGTGGTAAGGGGAACTGGAGATAATGGGTGGCGTAAAGTTTGAAGAGAATTTGTCCAAAAAGAATTTTTAGTAATGTCCTTGGTCAGAGAAGGTGATACCATTGAATAAGTTCAGTATACAATTATATCTAAGCTTCTTAGTGTAGGTGAAGATGGCCTTATGGATATCTTGATTTAGTTGCACCACTAGGTTGTGATAGCCTTGCATTTCCTAATAAGTCTGAGAAACTTACCAGTTTTAACTCTTGATGTGGACATATTTTGGTAATAACCAAAAGCATTTTCTTAGTTTGTTAGGGTTTAGTTTTAAACTAGCCATTATGCTTACATCAGATTGGTATGGATGCCTCCGGGTATCTATCCAAGGAGTAAAATTTAAAGGGGCAGGCCGTAGCCTTCTGTAAAGTTACCCCTGGTAACTATCATATTGACAATACACCCCTTAGCGTTGGTCCAGTAGCCAGGGACTTCACACACACAGATAGTAATATAGCCTTTGACCATCACGTGTCTACAGAAATGAGGAAACCATTGTTGCACAACCTATAAACAAAGGTATGGCATCTGAGTCCAAGGAAGTCATTGTTCCACTGTATTAGGCATTCATCAGACCCATCATTGAGTACAATGAACCCTTTGCTATGTACCTAACCAGGCATATCCAACAATTGGAACATCCACAGAGGCTCCTCACTAAAAGAATAATTAGTGTCCTATGCAGACTGCCTCAAGGCTCTGTCCCGTTTCCTACAGGCTTTTGAGGGGAGATTTATGCCTGACAATACAGGGTATTGTCAGACCCACTCTAATGGACCTTCTGCATGTTCGCAAAGCAAACACCAGAATTACCCATTCTAAGGAATTGAACCTTACCTATGATACAAGTAGGACCTGCTGGAGAAACTGGTGTGTATCCCAGAGATTACCCGCCTCTGGAACATGGTCCCCATCCATGTGAAATAGAGTTCCTCCCGAACCCAATTAAAGTGCAACTTGGACAATTGGATGAGGAGCAGGAAATTCATCCCTGGTTTGGCACCTCTCTCTAATAGATACAAGCAGTTTGTAAATGAGTCATCTCCCAGGCCCTAGCTTGTAAATGTTTCATCTACCAAGCCCCTGCTTACACTTATCAAGGGCATCAGAACTTGTCCGATTTGGGATGCATGGCTAGGCTTAAAAAGGTCCTTGTGGTCAGCCTAGTAAACACCTATGAACCTGTAAAAGGTTTGCTGGGGAGTGGCGACATTTATTCTTAGCTCAGTGAATAGTAAATTGGTTATAGAGTAATGCAGTAATTGGCTTTGGAGTAGTCCCTGAATTAGAGGAGGGGTTAGGGGGCCACAGACTTTTCAAAGGGAAGGTCACAGCGGATTGATAGGGGGGGGGGGAGATAACACACAAGATTGTGCAACTGGGAGAAATGTTTGTGTGGAGATCAAGAAATTTAACACCACTGGTGGATATGGAGAAGTCTGGACAAGTGAATAGAGTCCAGAAGTCTCTGGGTATGTTTGGTAATATGTTTGCCAGTTTATATGCATATAGTTGAAGTTGCCATTGAGAGGTTCAGGTATTCTTTTCTAACAAGTTGATATTTGAGTTCAACTAGTACTTGATTCGTTTTTCATATTTGAGTCATGGAAAAATCTGTTGAGAGATGGCACTGTTATGATTAAATAGAAATATTCCCCAGCAGTTGCCAGTGGATCTGAATGCATGATAATATTGTACCCTGTCACTGCAGTTAATTTTATTAACATTTATTTACTGGATCAATGGGACCACGTTTCTGATGTGTTTCAATTAAAGGCGGCCTCAAGTTTAGAGATTTTTGCTGTGTAGGATTCTGGCATTCCTTGATATTATCCAGACTAAAGTTGGCTATGTTGGGCTTCAGTCAGAAGTGTGCCTAAAAAGGGAGTATGGGGTTAGTAAAAGTTTTATCTAGTATACAAAATCCAGGGGATGAAAGATTCAAGCCATCTTTTACAATGTGGGTAGGCCCTATTTGATTGCACCCTAAGCGGACACAGAGGATTCCTGTTGAACGATACCAACCTAATAGCCAGTTATTTCATCCTGGAGTTTAGGCATCATTCTTGGTGATGTTAGAGTGCTGCTTAGTGCCAGAGCCTTGCCCTGTTCAGAGGTGAAGCCCTACTATCATTCACACACACACACACACACACACACACACACACACACACACACACACACACACACACACACACACAGTGGGCATCTACAAGGTAGTGTATCTGGACTAATGCTGGGACCTAAGGACTCTAACATTCTTATCTTTGCACCATAGAGGCAGCAAGCTGTCATCCTGTCTTTTGCTAACCTGGTAAGAGTCATCTGTGTTTTACAGTGGAGAACACCAGTGCCAAGACATCTCTGGGATGGTCTGCAAGCCTCTGGGATGTTAAGGGCTTAGGCTTGTAGTATGAACGATTACCAGTACTAGCAGGTGTAGGTACAGATGGGGGTGTGATGTTATTGCTGTATGACTGAGGTACACCAGAAAGATGTCTAGAAGGCTTGGGCAATAATTTCTTTAATACCTCAGCATATGCAGGAGAAATATTTTGGTGCTGTGGTGATGTAGTGATGCTGTTTACTGACTTAGGATGGAGAGATTAGTGTGCAAGTAGTCAAGTATATATTACTGGGTTGCCAGTAAACCTAGAACAGTTGCTACTCTTAAGAAAATCCAGTGCTAATAGTCTAGCTGAAGATGAGAGTAAAGCTTCCTGGGACTCAGTTGTCGCGAGTTTTTCTGTTATGAATAATGAGACTTGGTGTTTCTTTTTAGATGGTTTAATATAGAGAAACACATTAGGATGGATAGCAACAGCTTTAAATACAAACTAACCAATAGCTCACATACATATTCGCATCTTAACCGCCAACTAGAAAACTGCAGTCTGACTTGCATATGCTCAGTATTTATATACTTGTGCAAGCTCTTGGATAGCTCCTTAAAGGTATATACACATGTATATGGATCTACATCCTCCCTCTTTAAAAATTACCCTTCATGTAAAGCAGTATTAGAGCTAGACATGTATTATATACATTGGGAACAAAACAATGTTCATGTCCAAGATGCTTCATATCTACTGCAAGGTTTAGAAATTCAACCAGATCTCGTAACATAATGGCTAGGACTGTGTTCAGCAATAGTGACAGTCTGCTGTGGACAACTCTGGTCTGGCATCTCTGGATTTGTTACAGGAATGTCCTCTGGAACTTCTTTCAAATTGGAAGAAAAGATAACTCAGCGTCTTTCTCACAGGCTATTTGCTGTGGAGTAGGCTCTGACACTGGTCTCAAATATTTCAGATTCCACCTGAAGACTCCTTCCGATTCTACAATGTACGATCTTGACTCTAGACCAATATTCTTCATGATACCAATCCGTTCATAACCTTTGGACATTTGCATCCTTGACGCTTCTTTTTGTAATGGATTGAGCGGTCTGCTGGTCTTATCATAGTACTTCAGGGTTAGGCGTTTCTTCAACAGATTGGCTGTTACTGATCTGTTCTTGACACGTGGAACCAACAATCGACTTCTGATTGGTAATGTGGTTCTTGTTTGCCTCAGCAGAAGTCTTTGAGCAGATGAACAAAGATGTTTATCTTGTGGAACATTTGAGATTTAGATATTCAGAAAAACATCACTATTGTCTCTGTTTGACTTCTGAAGTAAATACTTTGCACTTTGAACTGCACGTTCTGCTAAACAATTTGACTGCGAGTACTCTGGACTGCTAGTGACATGAGTAGTCCCATTCTTCACCAGTTCTTTTGAACTGTTTGCTTGTAAACTGCATGCCATTGTTAGAAATAACTGTGTGGGGATCCATGAGTGGCAAACTGATGCTTCATCTTAGTAATGACAGTACTAGATGCTAGGTTGAGAAGTAGGTCAATCTCAAACCAATTGGAAAGTCTGCTAACACCAAATGACCATTCCACTGGCATCTACTAACACCAAATGACCATTCCACTTGAAAAGGTCTGTGGCTACTGTCGACCAGATTCCAGAACTAGTTCTTTCTGTTGATGTGGCTTTGTACTATTAAACACAGAACAAGACAAAAGTGATCTCTCAATGTCTTTGACATAGAAGGCCAAAATGCTAGTTTTCTCGCCCTTTTGGTATATTATGTTCTGGGCGACCATGATGCAAAATAGTAATGTACTCTGGTTGCAAAGATGTTGGAACAATAACTTTCAGACCTTTCATGATACCTTTGTCAGCTAAAATCTCATCTCTTATGGAAAATGAGGTTGCAGTTTAAACTAAATTGCTTTGGTGGCCATCCTTGATTAAGTGGTTGAGCCCTAAACTGGGTGGAAGAGAAATTACACTTCCATGACTTCAGAATTCAAATAGTGAAAATCTGAATTTTCAGTCTGTTCATAGGTATTTTTGGGTGCTTTGGACAATATAACACCAAGATGAAGTTTGCCTTTCTTATAGACGAGAATGAAGTTGTACTTTTGCAGTCTCTGCATCATACATTGCATTTGGGCTAGAGCTGAATGCATTGGCTTTCTCAGGATTGTGATTGTTTGGTGATCTGTTTCAATCTGGATAGGTCTGCCATCAACATTATCATGGAACTTGGAACATGCAAACACGGCTGCCAAAAGATCTTTTTTCAATCTGGAAGTACTGTTCCGCTTGGGTAAGAGTTCTTGATGCATAGGCAACAGATTGATCCTTTTGTAGAATGACTGCACCAACACCAAATTTCAACGCATCACAAAGTGTTACTGGCTTGTGAACAACATAGTATCTGAGGGTTGGAGAGCTAGCGATCCTTTTTTTCAGGTCATCAAATGCTGTCTGGTGTCCTAACCAAGATGCATCTTTGCATGTCTGCTTTGAGAGTGGTGAAAGTTGTCTAGTGTCTGGAATGAACTTGCCTAGGTAGTTGATCATGCCAAGAAAATGTTGCAGGGCTTGTACATTGTCTGGAGCTGGCATCTTGAGAATGGCTGTTTACTTTGAAGGGTCTGTACTTGTAAATAAGTGGACAACATAAACTTCCTGTAGTCTGAATTTGCATTTGTGTAGATTGAGCTTAAGATTCACTTGACATGCCCTTTCTAGAACTGTTCTGAGGTTTGTCATACTCCACTTCATCACGACTACCTACCAGTGTGTTGCCTACTATGATAGCACAAGGATACCCGAAAAAATTTGCTCCATTGCTTGTTGAAAGACTTCACTTGCAGAATTTATCCCAAAAGGCATTCTCAAAAATCTGTACCTGCCAAACTGAGTACTGAAAGTAGAAAGGAGTAAGGATCTCTTGTCGAGCTGCATTTGCCAAAATAAACTCTGCATCCAAGACAGAAAAAAATAGCATTTGGCATCAAGGCTGCGACTTCAGCTGTGCGCATTGGTTGATGAGGTCTTTTTAATGCTTTGTTCAAATCTTGTGGGTCAGTACATATTCTGTCACCTGGGCTTTTTTCTTATGAGCTAACACCATGGAGGATACCCATTCAGAATTTGAACTGGACAAATTACATCCTGTCATACCATTTTGTCTGACTCTGTCCGGCATGGCTGTCTGAACTTTGTGCTGGGCTGACCTCTGGGTCTAACTTCATGTAGTATACAACTGGAAGTTTGCCTAGTTTATCTAGGAAAAGATTGGCATATAGGTAGAAAAAATGTACTGGGCAAAATTTGAGTACTGGTCTTTTAAGCTAACATGGTGGACTTCCTCGTTAAATGAATGTTGTACCATTTTCAGTCTCAAGTTCTAATAACTGAACATGCCTCTTGACCACATAAAATGGTCTTAGCTTCTTTCTCTGCTGGAAGAAGCATGAAAGCACAACTGAGTGTTCGGTTTGAATTTCTTCACCTCTAAGCAAGTTTCGCACACCAAAACAAATCAAGCCTTTCACTTTTACACACTCTAGCAAATGTTTCTGCAGACAAACTGCACTTGGAGCCTTTATCAACTTTGAGTTCTATGGGTTTGTCAGTTAGCTGAACAGTACAAAATACTTTATTGGTGGTCCTTAAATCTACTGCATTAACTGTTTCATGAAGCACTGACATACCAGCAACGACTGGGGTTGCCACTGTCTAACTCATCTTGTTTCTTAGTATTCCCTTTTAACAAAAGTGCGTGAACCTTTTGATTTACAAAATCTTTTGAAATTATTCCATTTGTTACATTTATTGTTGACCAAAAGCTAAACATTTCTCCCTTTTTATATTCATGATTTTCTCCACAACTACAGCACTTGGTAATGAAATTTGGTGAGTGTGTTCCCCCATCCTTGTAACTGTTGGACTTGCTAGCACATTCCAGAGCCTTGCAGCCTTCCCTGGTAAACCCTGTAACTGCCATGTGCATGCCTGTTTCTTTTAACCATGTGCTGCATACTATCAGCATGAGCTTTATCACTGTGCCTTCCAAAGTTGCTGTCATAAGCATATTTATGTGCTTCTCTGTAAGCTCGTATGTCTGACAAATCTCAATGGCCTTATTTAAAATTAAATCGGTCATGAAGCAAAATCTTAGTCTTTTATCAACTCATCCCTTAAGTCACCAAATCTGCATGTTTTAGCTTTATTTTCTAACCACATCAAAAAGACAAGGAAATCCACTGACAGGACATGCTGTTCTTTATTAAATCTGTTCTGGTACTTCTGCTTCTCGCCTTCTGTTTGAACATTTTCAAATTCCAAATATGTCCCTTTATATACCAGTCCTAACCAACAATAAATCAATTAAACGTTCCCAATTACATTAATTACATCCTTAAGTGAATACTTCACAAAATCAGTTTTTTTAAAATAGCAAACACACTGAAAAGAAATGCTGTTCAGCCTGTGAACAATAGCAGTGTTAAATACATGTTCATTCATAATATATACATACAACTGTAATACTTTTATTATACAGATGAATAACTCCGTTGATATATAAATATAAGAACACATGTATATATGTATGTGTGTGTATATATATATATATATATATATATATATATACATACAAAAATATACATCCATATATTTTACACAAATACATTCATTATAAATCAAATATTAATACAAACACTAAGTGCAATTTCCTAACAGAATTTTATACATTCTTTTAAACTTGATTTTAATTTTATAAACTAACTTTAGTGCAAATGTATTGCTAAGCTGTATTAAATATTTAAATAATTTTCCAAATTCATTCCCTGGGGATGTAAATTATGAAAATTAATAATCATACGACTTTCCAGTCTGTTCAACTGATGTTTAAAATTACCACCTAAAGACGTGGGACGTGCACGAATACTAAAATTATTTTCCAACCCTTTGTGTTTTGACAAGAAGTGCATGGCTACTGGACTTTCAGGTTTTTTCCCTCTCACATCCCCAAAATGTTCCATAATACGCACTTTAACCTTCCTCAGTTTGACCAATGTACCAAAAATAGGGTCACAGTTGCATCTTATGGTGTAAATCACTCCACAACTATCAGTTATAGTATTCATTAGCCCCATGTAGTCTGCCATTAATCTTTGTACCATCTAATGTTTTGAAAGTAATTAAAAAAGTGGGTTTGGACATTGAAAAGGCTGGAGAGGCTTTTGAAATTTCAGAAGTTTCAGTATATGAAGAAAATGTTGTGGATGTAGTTCAGGATGTGGATTTTGAACACTGAATTGTTTGTGAAAATGTTAGAAGCTTCGGAAACTAGAAACTTCAGCATGTTTAGATCAAAATGCGTATGTAGATAATGAAATGTTTGGATTTGAAGAGAATGCTTTGAAAATCATTAATTTTACTGACACTGATCTCAGACTTTGCTATTAAGGTATTCCTTAAAGGTGCAAAATTTGTACCTACCAGAATTCCATCTCTGGCCGATGTGATTATTGATGTTAAATTCTGCCCTAAATTGAACCTTGGGGGGATGTAAATGACATGGGATCTTCTGATGAAGATGAGTTATTAAATCTCAGTATTTATGACAGTGAAATATATGAGGCATGTATAAACTCGGATGAAAAGGATTTAATATGGTTCAAGAAATAGTACATCTGAACTTTTCTTTACTGGATATGGTTGTTTAGAAATGCCCAAATTTAAACCGGATAGTAATTTCATGCCCCCCAAAAGTAGTCCAGCCATTTTGAAAATCTAGTCTAAAAAAGTGGAAAATGCTTATGCCCAGTTTTAGGAATTTTGAATCATATAATTTAAACAAGGAAGAATGGATGGCTTTACAAGAACTTGGATGTAATTTGAGTGTATAAAACTGCTGACAAAGGAGGTAATTGAGTAGTCATGAGTGTGTTGCAATATGATGAAATGGTTTCTAACATCTGAGGAGGGATATTATGTTGAATTACAATGTAATCAGTTGCATAGATGTGAAACAGTTGCAAGATATATTGGAACGTGGTGAAATGCTTGTTTTTTTTAAAACATAAATATGTACAAAAATTGAGTGTCAGAACACTTGGGCACCCATTTATGTATGCCATTCCTAAAGTCCATAAAAACATGTCCAAGCCACCCGGAAGACCTATTATTTCTGAGATAGTCTTTCCTTGAAAATGTTAATATATTTTTTGATTTTCATTTCAAGAAACAGCTGGCCACAGTTCATCACATGTTAGGAATACTCAAGTTTGTCAGGAACTGTTAAATTGGAAATGGGAAGATTATTTTTGGGTAACAGTAGATGTCAACGCATTATACTCCAATATTAATATTAGATGGGGTATGGAAGCAATGGCAAAAAAACTGGGAGAAGGGCCACGATCCACATTTTTGTTAACTTTGCTTGAATATAGTCTCCCACACAATTATTTTACGTGGAAAAATAAATTATTTTTGCAAACTAAGGGAACTGCGATGGGGGCAGCTTTTGCCCCTTCGTATGCCATAGTTTTTATGGGATAATTTGAAAATCAGTTTATGGTACGACAGGATTACTTTGTGAGGAATGTAGTATACTACAAGAGATACATAGATTTATTATTTATATGTAAAGGTGAACAGGCAGAATTTGTAAATTTTATGGAAATCTTGCACAGTAATTCACACGGGTTGAAATTTACTTGGGAAATTGATATGGAAAGCATTTCATTTTTGGATGTCACATTTTGTTGATGAAGCCAAAAGGGTACAACACAAGCCTTATAGGAAGCCCACAGCAGTCAATTTCTTACATGCAACTAGCATGCATCCCACTCATTTGATCAGTTAACTGCCATGTGGTGAATTTAAAAATTTCTACCAACACTTCTGACATAAATTTAAAAAAAAAGAATTTGGAAGAGACATTCACCAGTTTACAGAAAAGAGGATATAGTGAACATATATTAAAGGCTAAAAATAGTTACAAATACTGGTGATATGAGAGGTAGGAATGAATGTTATCCACATAGCAATAGAATTGGAAATGTTGAACAACATGAAGGGACGGACTAAAGGTTATTTTTTGTTACCAGATATTCTAAATTTTCTCCGGTTTTGGAGAACACAGTGAGGCAAGCTTGGGAAATAAGTCATGCACTTCCATTGGATGCTTGTTTTCTAAGCATATAACCTTTTCCTATGGCAGATATTGTAATTTAAAAGAATTATTGAATAAAAAAAGTTTAAAATCTAGATATTCTGATGCCATGGGGAAGAGAATAGGATCTTATGGCTATGGAAGATGTTCAGTCTTTCATAGGGTTAAAAATTTAGATGGTACAAAGATTAATGGCAGACTATATAGGGCTAATGAATACTAGAACTGTGATAGCTGTGGAGTGATTTACATCATAGGATGTAACTGACCCTATTTTTTTGGTACATTGGTCAAACTACGAGGAAGGTTAAAGTGCGTATTATGGAACATTTAGGGGATGTAAGAAGGAAAAAACCTGAAAGTCCAGTAGCCATGCATTTGTCAAAACACAAAGGGTTGGAAAATAATTTTTTAGTATTCTTGCACGTCCCACGTCTTTAGGTGGTAATTTTAAACAGTTGAACAGACTGGAAAGTCGTATGATTATTAATTTTCATAACTTACATCCCCAGGGAATGAATTTGGGAAATTTAATTATTTAATACAGCTTAGTAATACATTTTAACTAAACTTAATAAAGGTTATAAAATTGTTTAAAAGAATGTATAAAATTCTTAGGAAATTACACTTAGTGTTTGTATTAATATTTGTATTTATAATGAATGTATTTAATTTAGTGTGAAAATATATGAATGTATATTTTTATATGCATATATGCATGTATGTATATGTTCTATGTATGTGTATAATATATATATAATATATATATGTATATATATATATATATATATTTATATAATATGCATAATAATTAATGTAATGTATTATATTAACTGGAGTTATTTATCTGTATAATAAAAAGTATTACAGTTATATGTTTTCTTGAAGTTTGTTTTATTTAACAGTATTATTTTTCGTTTAGTGAACAGCATTTCTTTTCAGTGTGTTTGCTGTCGTGATTTTATTGTCATATTAGTATGCAGTTTGTAATTGGGATTGTTTAATATTCCAAGAAAATTGGTATATAAAGGGACAAATTTCCAGGTACTAGAACAACATGTAATCCGAACAGTGATTCCTGGATGTAGATGTGGTTTGTTCCCTTCAGTTTTTGTCCTTTTCTTATTTTGTGTGGTTTGTGTATTTGGCTGCAAAAAGTTTTGCTTTCTCAAGCAAGTTGTACCTGGCTTCTCTCCTTTCACCTGGCTTTTTCTCCTTTGTGTAACACAGTCTCTCTCCATAGCTTTTTTTAAGCACTCTGGGTCCAATTTGAGCACTCCGTCCCTGTTCAGCATGGTTATCCCCTGTTACACAAATGAATGTTCATAAATATAAATCTGCCTGATCTATGTTCCTTTCTAAAGCTAAATTTAGTAAATTAAGTAATCCTTCGTGATCATCTGCGATGAAATTTGCTTTGTATGAAATTGTTATTGCCACTTGTCTTTATCAAACTACCTCCAGTTCTCCGTACAATACACTCCCACACAACATCCAAAATCCATCGCCATGCTATACACTCTACACAAACACAAACATGAAAAAATGTGTCCCTTAATTATGCACAAACACACTTATAACATTCATATTCAAATTTACCATCTAAACTGCTTTACTTTTTATAAATAAATATACTCTGCAATGGCCATACTCTGTGAAATATGCCTTGTAATGACTGTACTTTGCAAAATAACTACTGTAACACCACACATGCGAACACTATACACTTCTGAAAAGTCTGATGGCTTTGCTTAATACGGAAATACTTATGCTTTGGTAAAATGATTTAGTTTTTATTTAGATTTTGTATGCCATTCATAGTTTCAGACATTTTTATAGTAATTCAAATTTTATCAATATATATATATATTGGTTTGTGCAAATATCTTTTAAAGCATTCTGTATGCATGGTTTCATATTGTATGAAAAAATAATGCTGGGCAAGTTTTAATACCTGAAATTCATTTCTGACCTGATTTGTGAAGTTTGCACATAATGGGAATGATTCACTACTGTTAGCTGTGCTGCTCTATTTTTGCCTCTGGTTCACATTCTGGCCCATGTCCTTTTAGAAGTGCCAGTTCTGACTTCATCTCCTTTTAGATATCCTAGTTCTGAAACAGTTGCTTGTTCTCCATTACAGATGAGGCTTGGGTTTTTGTTTAGATGCTTTAATGTACAGAAATACATCAGGATGGATAGCAGCATCTTTAAATGTTAAACTAACCGAGCTTACATGTTCACATCTCAACTGCTAACTACAAAATGTCAGTCTGACTTGCATGTGGTCAGTATTTGTACACTTGTGCAAGCCCTTGAATAGCTTAAAGATATACAAAATGCTCATGGATCTACACCATTATGAGTGTCTACTATTAATTGCACACAGTAACTAATAGAATTAAGAGTATTAAAGGCAGTGCAAACAGTGATGATTTTTGTAATTTTACCTTCTACTTGAGTTCATAACTTCATAATTGCTTTAACCTATCAGAAGCATTAAGGCACTTTTTGTAAAATGCTAATTCACCTACAGTGATCAAGCAGTGCCTGCAACCACAAATGTTGTCATGTGTCTTGGTGTTTGCTTTAAGGCTGGTATTGGAAGTGGATAAGTGAATCCTTAGTGAGCATGTCACTGCATGCAAGATGTGCACAGAAGGGATTTTGTGCAGCTGTGCTCACAAAGCTTGGCAAACCCATGCACCTGTCTCCTGTAGTGAAGACCCTCCCATGTCTTGAACATCTGAACAACATAATAGTACAAGATGTATTTTGTAGATGGCCTCTTTCTATCAGAGATGTGGGAGCCAGACCATGGTGAATTTGCAATTTCACATCCAGTGGTCAAGTTTTTATTTGAATAGGCACAGAGATGAACTCTGCTTAACATGGTTGGGGAAAACTTAGTTCCTGGGTTTGATACTAGGCTATCAGTCTACAGACTATTACGAGCCTAGCCAATAACCAGAAGTCAGAATTCAACTCTGTACATTGCATTTGTGTGGTAGTCATTAGCCCTTATGCCAATCGGTGCCAACATACTGGTCAAGAGTAAAATAACAGCTTTCATATATGTGCAGAAAGGTTTCTCTGTGATTATCTTCGTGTTTGACTGTTGCAGTCATCACATTTGGGTTATTCCTGCCAGGGTAGCCCCCAGCTGGCCCGAATACCAGAGACTTAGTATTTGAGTTGGTTGCTGTCGCTTGAGGGCTAATAGGTTGTCAGTAGTATAAAATAAGGCAGCAGATGCCATTACATCAGTCTTTCTTGCCGTGGAACCCGAAGCAGATGTTCATCGTGCATACAGCTGCAGTAATCACAGATGGGTTTTCAGCCGTCAGGCGGTCCCTCGGTCGGCCGAATTCCAAAGTCTTAGTCCGGCGTCAGTTGTCGTCGCTCACTCTTCTGACGTCCGGAAGGCCAGAGTATATAAGACACAGCCGACGCCATGTTCAGTCTTTTTTGCCGCGCGGTGCCCGAAGCAGAAGCAGTTCGCAAGTGCCGGTCGGCCAGCTCCTGAATTAAGAAAATATTTGGAAGCCGAAGTCTTCATTAAAGCTAAGTACCCTGTTGGGGAAACTTTTCTTGCCTCTGACCGATGTCAGAAAAAGTTAATTGTATTTCTTGTGGGAAGCAAATACCGCATAAGGATTTCCATTCCCTTTGCATACCTTGTTTGGGCCCAGACCACGACGTCTCGGGCTGTCGCTTTTGTTTACCTTCAATAAACGCACTATCAAGCGTCAGGCGGAGTTCGCCCAACACTATTTTGGTAAAGCTTTTGACTATAAAAATGTCGTCTGACTCTCCGACTACCGTTTTATCCAAAAAAAAGGACGGTCTCCACCGGCACCACGCCGAAACAGGCTAGACATGGTCCTAGTTCTCAGCGAGACGCCTTTGCAGTCCCTGACTACCGACGACACTCCTTTCGCGGTGTCTTCTGTACCCGAGACCGCTGGGTCCTCGGCCCTTTCCCAGACTACAACGAAGCCCGGCTTATGTCGAGCCTACTAATGTGGACAGGTCCACCTCCACCCATGGTGTATTTAGGCCTTCATCTTCTTTTTCTATTAAGGCCTTTACTAAATCCAAAGCAGCCAGGCATCACACTAGGCCTGCTGCTCAAGGCCCATCTCCTGGACCCATGCCTAAGAAACAGATGCTTAAAATGGCTGAGGATCTAATAACTCTTATCAGAGGTTCTCAGCCCCCTCCTGACAAGAGACCCAGAGTGGAGGAAGAATCCCCCTCTTCTGACCAGGGATCCATTTTATCAGAACATTCTGATGCAGAGGAACACTCTTACTCCCCTTTTTGAGGATTCAGATGCAGAACAGTCCATTCCTTCTGTATCCCCCCCTGAGGATTTTTCTTTTGGGGAAACCTTGCACACCTTGAGGGAACACTTCCATTGGGAAGCCAAGACTTTTCAGATTCCAAGAAAAGACTTGGGGAATTTCTTTGGTTACCTCAGCACAGACCTCTGGCTATACCCCCTGTTTTGGAGGTACTGGATGATGTCTATTCGGAGGCTTGTCTTAACCCTGATTCTCTGCCTCCTGCACCAGTAAAGCCTGATATTAGAGTACCCAGTTCTCACCAATTTCTCTACAAAGGCCATAATGCTGACCCTGAAACCATTTCACAAGGCCCTAAGGGATTAAAGGCCTCCACTGCCAAGAATCCACTTCCTGCAGAAAGGGAATCTAGATCTCTAGAAAGGTGGGGTAAGAAGGTATATACCTCTGCCACCCTAGCCATGAGGGCCTTAAACTGTCAGTTTCATATGATTAAATATCAACAGTTCCTGTTATCACAATTAAAAAACAAAATGTCTCAACCTGAACAACCAGATTTAAAAGAGTTACAGGATATGATGCATAGTAAGTGGGTAAACGCACCTTACAATGTGGTTATGATGCCCTAGAGGCCTCCAGTAGAGCGGCTGCTACAGGATCAGTCATTCGCAGACATGCCTGGCTTAGGGAACAAAATTTGCCTGATCATGTGAAAGCTAAACTTCTTGATGCTCCTTTACAAAAGGATGTACTTTTTGGTACTAATGCTGAGGATGTACTACAAAAAATGGAAGAAAAAGCCAAATCTATGCAAACTGTCAAAGCTTTCTTACAGGTCCAGCCACCACGTTTTAGCAGGAATTGGCCTTCAAAAAAACTGGTCCTTTCCAGCCACTGACAAGCCCCAAAGAGGTAGATACAGGCAAGGGGCAGAGGGCAATCACAAGGATCATATAGAGGCAGACAATGGCAATCTCCAGCACCAAGAGGTGGTGAAGACAGTGCACAATACAGGAAGCAAACCCAATGACTCCCTCATTTCCATGCAAAGCAAGTCTCAGCTGGCAGCACCTTTGGGAGGGAAACTAGCATTATTTGCAAGCAATTGGCATATTGTCACAACAGACAAATGTATATTGGACATTATAAACAGAGGCTACAAATTTCAATTTCACTCTTCCAAAAATGAGAGGCATGCCAAACCTGCCACAAAATCAAAGGGTAGAGGCACAACTGCAAATTTCAAAGCTCCTAAACATGAGAGCTATACAAAAGGTACCTACGCACCAGCAAGGTCAAGGTTTTTATTCAAGACTCTTTCTGGTACCAAGAAAAGGAACCGACTGGAGGCCCATTCTGGACTTATCCATCCTAAACACATTTCTACTCGTACCAAAATTCAAGATGCTCACATTACAGCAACTTCTTCCCATGCTGGGCAAGGAGTTTTGGCTGGTAACATTGGACCTCAAGGAGGCATACCTGCATGTCCCAATCAGACAAAGCTGCAGAAGATACCTCAGATTTCTTGCAGGTTCAATCCACTATCAATTCTCTGCATTGCCCTTTGGCTTATCTACTGCGCCCAGAGTATTCACAAAGTGCATGGCATCAGTGATTGCCTATTGCAGACTTCAAGGGATACAAATTTACCCTTATCTGGACGACTACCTGATCCAAGCGGACAGCAAACACGACTGGAACATCTGGCATATGTGACACGGTTACTGCTTTCTCTGGGATACACCATCAACAAGGAGAAATCAAGGCTAACACCATCTCAGAAAATAACCTTCCTGGGTGCCAGCTTGGACACACACACCCAGATGGCATATCTTACGCCAGAAAAACAAGGGCAATTATCCCAGTACTTCAAAACACTAGCAAAAAGTACCAGGCTTACTGCAAGGAAAGTCCTGCAGGCTCTGGGATTCATGGCATCTTGCATTCTTCTAATCCCATGTGCAAAGCTGCATATGAGGAAACTTCAATGGTACCTAAAAAATCTATGGTCTCAACAGTCACAGCTTGGAAGCAATTATACCAATAATTCCATGTTTGCAAAAGGAATTTCTATGGTGGGCCCAAGCATGTCAAGTAAACACAGGCCTTCCATTCTGCAAGCCTCAAGCAAAACAAGTCATAACCACAGACGCCTCAGATTACGCCTGGGGGGCGCACATGAAGGACAGGTGCATTCAGGGCAGATGGTCCCAAAAGGAAAAGCACCTTCACATCAATCAAAAAGAAATGCTAGCAGTAATAAATGCAATTACAGCTTTCAAGGACTTCCTGCATCCAGGACAATTACTGATAAGAACAGACAACACCACAGTAATGTGTTACATAAACAAACAAGGAGGAACACATTCATACCCCTTGTGCAGACTAGCCATGACTCTTTGGAACTTGGCTCTGGAAAGACCAATCGAACTTCAAGCACAGTACTTGCCAGGACTGGAAAACACACTGGCAGACACTCTGAGCAGGAATATGACAGATCCACACGAATGGAAGCTACATCCTCAGGTGTTTACGGAGATAATCCAAGTGTGGGGGAGGCCAGACATGGATCTTTTTGCCTCCCACAGGAACCATCAATTGAAAAAGTTTTGTTCAAGGACCTTCCATCCAAAGGCCTGGAAAGTGGGCTTTCATTCAGTTGGACAACATGGACAGTTTATGCATTCCTACCTCTGCCTCTTCTGCCCAAGGTGCTTTTGAAAGCAAGAACAGACAAACCGAGGATGATACCGATTGCTCCAGATTGGCCAAGGCAACACTGGTATCCACTCCTGAGGAGCCTAACACATACTCCTCCCTGGTCCCTGCCTCTAATACCTTTTCTGCTGACTCAGAACAGCTACAAAACCCTTCACAGTCAGCTGAAAACACTCAACCTCGCTGCATGGAAAATTCCTTAACACCACAACAGACCCTACTCTCCAAGGAGGTGCAGGATGTCATTTTGTAGGCCAGAAGACCATCTACTAGAAAAGCTTACTCCAAAATGGAAGCGGTTTTGCTGTTGGAATGAGAAAAGAGGACAGGACCCTAGAAAATTGAACTTCTCAGGTTTTACAGTACCTAGCTGAACTGCTGAACAGTGGACTTTCATTTTCTTCCATTAAAATACATGCCTCAGCCATTTCTGCAGAATTCAACACGGATCCTCCTTTATTCTCTCACCCACTCTTACGGCAGTTCCTCAGAGGGGCTAAAAATATAAGACCTCCAAGGAAGCAACTAATACCAGCCTGGGACCTTAATTACATACTAGAAAAATTAACATTGCCTCCCTTTGAACCTGCTGCCTCAACAGATCTGCAATATTTGTCCTGGAAAACAGCTTTCCTTCTGGCCATCACTTCAACTCGTAGGGTTTCTGAATTACAGGCCCTCATGGCGGTGCAGCCCTTCCTCATCTTCCATCAGGATAGGGTTTCCCTTTGTACTAATCCATCTTTTATGCCAAAAGTGGTATCCAGGGTAGCCTTAAACCAAGCCATACACCTACCTACCTTTTATCCTAACCCTCAAAACAAAGGGGAAAGGCTGCTTCACTCTTTAGACATCCGTTACTATTTGGACAGAACAAAGTCCTTCAGGAAATCAGAACAACTTTTTGTGTCCTATGCCGTAGGGGCTCAAGGGAAACCAGTTACCAAACAGACCATTTCCAAGTGGATTGGCCTCTGCATACGATTTTGTTACTCCTATCATGGGAAATCTGTCCCTACTGGTATCAGATCTCACTCCACCAGGGCCACAGCCACCTCTACAGCCTTCCTCAGAGGTGTGCCTACTAAGGATATTTTGGAGGCAGCCACTTGGAGTTCTGTACATACCTTCACAAAACACTACCACCTGCCCTTATATTCCAGAACAAGAGCAGGCTTTGCTACTGCTGTTTTGCAGGGCATTCTGGCTCAACCCAGTTCCTCGTAGTACCTACCACCCTATGCATAGCTTTGGGACTCTACCCATCTGTGATTACTGCAGCTGTATGCACGATGAACATAGTACAGTTTTGTACCTACCATAAATGTAGATGTTCGAGTGCTAATACAGCTGCACAGGTTTCCTCCCTCCTTCCCCACTTGGTAAGGGCATGGGGCCTAACAACCTCTTCATACCCCCTGACTGGGTTATCCTGCTATGTTTTATTTGCTTGCTTACACTGATTTTGCATTACATTACATTGCTTGCATATGTGGATAAGTCTTATTTATGTATTGCCTTCCTTTTGGGGGCACCTGACATCTGGGGCAAGAAAGACTGAAGAACATGGCGTCTGCTGTGTCTTGTATACTCTGGCCTTCCTGACGTCAGAAGAGTAAGCGATGACAACCGACGCCGGACCAAGACTTTGGAATTCGGCCGACCGAGGGACCGCCTGACGGCTGAAAACCCATCTGTGATTACTGCAGCTGTATTAGCACTCTAACATCTACATTTATGGTAGGTACAAAACTGTACTTTCGTATGAGTGCCGGTCAGCCGCTACCTGAGTTTTTATCTATCAAATTGAAGTTGAAGTCTTCTAAAACTACCCCGTGGGGGATCCTTTTTTTCTTGAGCTAACAAATGTCAGAAAAAGTTAATAGTCTCGCCTGTGGAAAACAAATACCACACAGATACTTCCACTCTTACTGCGTCACTTGTTTAGGCCCAGACCACCGCATCCCTAGTCGCTTCTGTTTTGTTCAACGGCAGAACTATCAGTTGTTGGGCCCTTATTGTAGCCCAATATTTTTGCTTACAGTCCTGTAATTCTGATATGGCTTTGGTAAGCCATCCGACAGATCTTCCAAAAAAAACATAGATACAGACCACACAGGTCCAATTCTACCGACTACGCTTCCGTTAAGCTGGTCAGTTCTCAGGTCCTCATTGAGATGCTTTCACAGCCCCAAGAGACCATTTCGGAGTCCGGTATGCCACAAAACTCAACTAAGGATCCTGCAGTCTCAACCTTGATGGGTCTGGAGCTGCTGAGCAGGCACTGGCTTCCGAGGAAGTCCTTCGCACTACCGAGTCTCGACACAAACTGAAGTCTTCTTTCACGACTACCGTTCTGTCTAAAACTACCGAGTTTATGCCCCGGGTGCGAACCACACCCAAGAAACCGACCCACTCAGGTGCCTGCTACCTTTCCTCAGTCTCACATGCTTAAAGGGGAAGCCAAGCTACCACCTCCAAAAGGAAGAGATTTGTCCCCTGTAGTTTTCTCTGAACAAGTCTGTTTAATCTGATGCATCTGAATATGAAGACATGCAACCCCTCTCCACTTATGAGGATTCTGATGCAGAGGGTTCCATTCCTTCAGCCTCTCCCCCAGAGGATTTTTTCTTTGGGGAAACCCTCCATACCTTAAGCATTTCCAGTGGAAGAGTCAGGGCTACCCTCAGTCTAAAGAGACTCAGAGAATTCCTAGATCTTCCACAACACAGATCTTTGGCCATCCCCCCCAGTCCTGGATGTTGTGGAGGATGGTTTCCTCGAATCCAGCTTGACTCCGGACGCCCTTCCTCCTGCTCCCAGAAAACCAGACTGGTACTATAGAGTCCCTGACTCGCACAAATATCTTTTAAAAATCCTACAGCTGACCGTGAGGTAATTTCTCAAGGGTCAAAAGGAATTGAAGCAACCTCTAAGAATCCCACCCCCTGAGACAGGGATTCCTGAGCATTGGACAGATGGGGTAAGCAAGTATGCACCTCAGCTACTCTTGCTGTCTGCACTAAATTGTCAGTTCCATATGCTGAATGTTCAGCAACATACCTTGGAACTCCTTAAACAAAAAGTCTTCCTTTCATGCTTGGGCAGAATCTCAAGATTTACAAGAGTTAATGCATTCTGCAAGTCAAAATAAGTAAACACACCTTGCACTGTGGTTTTGATGCCCTAGAAGCTTCTTGCAGTGCAGCCGTCACTGGATCTTTCAGAAGGTATGCATAGCTTAAGGAACAGCCCCTGCCAGATCATGTCAAATCTAAATGGTTGGAATGCCCCCTTGCACAAAACGTTGGTACTAAGGCAGAAGAGGTGTTAAAGATGGAAGAAAAAGCAAAATATATGCAAACAGTTAATTTCTTGCAGGTCCAGCCCCCTAGGTTCAGTAGGCATTGTCCCTCCGAACACTGGTCCTTTCCTGCTCCCAGTAAACTGGCCTAGCCTAGGCCCCGTGGAAGCAGAGCGCCCCCCCCCCCTGACAAACAGCCCCAGGGAATGCAGAGATTCATTGTTGCAGTTATCACATTTGGGTTGTCTGCCTGCAGGTAGCCCTCAGCCAACCTGAATAACAGAGTCTTGGATTCCTGCGTCGGATGTTCTCTTCCATGACATCAGGCGTATAAAACATGCAGCCTACGCCATTACATTAGTCTTTCTTGCCGTGCAGTGCCAGAAGCAGAAGCAGTTAGCAGGTGCTGGTCAGCATACTCCTGAAATTTTCATTTTTGAGTTTCAGAATCGAAGTCTTCAAAAAAGCTAAGTACTCTGTTGGGGATCCCTTTTCTTGCTCTTAACCGATGTCAGTAAAAGTTAACAATTGTATTACCTGTGGAAAGCAAATACCTCAGATTAATTCGTACTGCATTCCTTGCTTAGGCCCAGACCACGACATCCCTCGCTGTTGGTTTTGTGCCTTGTTCAACCCACAGACTATTTGTCTATATTTGCAGCAAATTATTTTGGTACTCTGTATAACTATCCAGAAATGTCTTCAGTAAGCCATCAGACTACCGATATTCCGAAAAAACGTAAGGATAGACACAGCATAGGTCCAAAACTGCCGACGACTCTTCTGCTAAGGTAGTTTCCAGTCCACTGGTACTCAGTGAGGCGTTTTTGCAGCCCCTGATGCCCACTACTTCAGATTCGCAGGCCTCTACTGAGACCCATTCGGAGTCAGGTATGCCACGAGATGATGTTTCAATTATGAAACCTGCGTATGTGTCTACCTTGCATGGGTCCGGAGCCGCTGTGCAGCCACCGGCTTCTGCGGGTGTATTCAGGCCTACAGACTTGCATTTTAAACCAATACCATCTTCATTCAGGCCCAAAACTCTACCCACGCCTAGAAAAGACGTCCAAACCGCATGCTCAGGGCTATATGTCTAAAAAAAACAAATGCTTAGAATGGCTGAAGACCTTATTACCTTAATTAGGGGAGGCCAGCCTTCCCCCTCTGAGACCTAATTTTCCTTCTGATTCTTCTGATCAGGAATCTGATATTTGTTTGTTCTGATTACCAGGGTTTGCCCATATCTACCTATGAAGATTCTGATGCAGAGGATTCCATTTACTCTGCTTCCCCTCCAGAAGATTTTTCTTTTGGTGAAACCTTGCACACTCTTGGGGAGCATTTCCACTGGGAAAGCCACGATTACTTTGACTCCAAAAATAGGCTTAGGGAATTTTTACTCCTCCCTCACCACAGGCCTTTAGCTATCCCACCTGTTCTGGACATTGTGGATGGTGCTTTTTTGGAATCTAGCTTTTCCCCAGACACTTTACCTCCAGCTCTCAGAAAACCTGACTGGTATTAGAGTACCTAACTCAAGTTCCTCTTCAAGAATCCTACTGCGGATCCAGAGACCATTTCCCAAGGACCAAAGGGCATTAAGACTACTGTCAAAAACCCTACCCCTTTTTAAAAGAGATTCTAGAGCCTTGGACAGAGGAGGTAAGAAGGTATATACTTCTGCTACTTTGGCCATTAGGGCTTTAATTGCCAGTTTCATATGTTGAAGTACCAGCAGCATATTATGGGACTACTTAAACAGAAAATTGTTAATTCCTGACTCTGCTGAACACGCACAATTACAGGGTTTAGTGCATTCTGCAGAACAAGTTGGTAAACACTTTGCAATGTGGTTTTGACTCTTTAGAAGCATCTTGCAGGGCTGCTATCACTGGGCTATACTTAGATGGCATGCTTGGCTTATGGAGCAAAACTTGCCAGATCATGTTAAAGCTAAATTACTGGATGCTCTCTTAAGCCAAGACTGCCTGTTTGGCAACAAAGCAGAAGTCCTCAAAGATGGAGGAAAAAGCTTAATCTGTGTAAACTGTATTTCCTGCAAGTACAGCCTCCCAGATTTAGTAGGCATTGGCCTAAGAATTGGTCATTTCAGCATCTTACAGGCCTTCTCAGTCCAAACCCAGGATCAGCAGACCACCTAGGTTAGTCTCGGGCTATGCACAGGCCTAAGCAGGGAGTAGTAAGACACCCCCCTATGGGAAAATGGCACAATGACTTAACCTTAACCCTTCCAATCCCTGCTCAGCTGCCTGTTCCATTAGGAGGAAAGCTCACTCTACATGCAAAAAACTGGGAACTCATTACCCAGGACAAATGGGTTTTGAATATAGTTTCCCCAAGGATACAGATTCCACTTCCACACCGTACCAATCCCAAACGGTTGGCCAGACCTACCCCCAAATCAGTGGGCAGAGGCTCAACAGCAGGTTCTCTAAGTATCAGGGCTATTCAGCATGTTCCAGCAGAAGAAAGGGGACAAGGTTTTTATTCAAGACTTTTCCTGTTACCCAGAAAAAGACCGTTCCTGGTGTCCTATCCTGGACCTCTCTGTTCTAAACACTCTTTTTGGTAGTCCCAAAATTCAAGATGCTAGCACCTCAATAGCTGCTTCCTATGACAGGCAAAGATGCCTGGTTGGCAACCTTGGACTTAAAGGAAGCTTACCTGCACATTCCAATATGGGGATCTTGCAGGAAATACCTACGCTTCAGGGCAGGCTCCATGCACTTTCAGTTCTCTGCACTTCCCTTTGGCTTATCTACTGCACCCAGGATATTGTATTTCGCTGCAGCCATTGCATTTTGCAGGCAGAGAAATATTCAAATATACCCATACTTGGACATTTGTCTGATTCAGGCAGAAAGCCAGGAATTGCTATTAAAACATCTGGCATTCGTAAAGAAACTTCTAAACTCACTGGGGTACACCATAAAAAAAGAAATCTCACTTAGTACCCTGCCAACAAATTGTATTCCTGGGCACAAGCTTGAATGCAACTTCCCAGGTGGCTTTCCTCACTCCAGAGAGAAGTTTATTTGACAATCTACTTCAAACTACTGGCCACAAAGACCCAGCTATCTGCAAGGAAAATTCTGCAAGCCCTGGGGTTCATGGTTTCTTGCATTCTACTAATTCCATATGCAAGACTGCATATGAGGAAACTGCAGTGATATCTTGAAAGCCTATGGTGTCAACATTCTCAGGACCTGGAATTGATGATTCTTATCATTCCTTGTATAAAGACAGTTCCTTTGGTGAGCAGAGGCTTGCTACTGCAAGGGGCTCCCTTTCACTCTACTCCCTGCCGCCCAGACCCTAACAGACACGTCAGACTATGCATGGGGTGTTCACTTGGCAGGGCAGTGCATTCAGGGCAAATGGAACCAGAGACAGATGCACCTGCATGTCAACCAATGTTAGCTGTACAGAATTCCCTGACAGCCTTCAAGGACCATATTCTTCCAGGACAATTATTGGTAAAGACAGACACCACAGTTATGTGGTACTTAAAAAAAGCAGGGGGGGGCCCACTTGTACCCTCTCTGCAGACTAGCCATGGCTCTGTGGAGCACAGCCTTGAGCTACCAAGTGCACCTACAAGCTCAATTCCTGCCAGGCAAGCTAAATTCACTGGCAGACCTAAGCAGAAATCTCATGGACCCACACGATTGGAAACTGCAACCAAAAATATTCAACCTCTTGAGGAACAAATGGAGGACCCCAGAGATAGACCTGTTTGCCTCCCCTCAGAACTACCAATTGGACGAATTCTGCATGAGTACTTCTTACAATCAAGCTTGGAAAGTGGATGCCCTGTCCTTTTACCTGGGAAAGCCTCTCAGTTTATGCCTTCCCCCTCTGCCTTTCCTCTAGAAGGTTCTGCTAAAGATCACACAGGACAAACCAAGGCCAATACTGATTGCACCAGACTGGCCACGCCAGGACTGGTGTACCCCCTCTTGCGTGCAGTATGACACTGCTGGAACCATGGCACCTGCCTCAGACCCCTTCCCTGCTGTCCCAGCAGGCAGGCCAGATTTTGCACCCTCCGCTCCAAACCCTGAACCTTACAGCCTGACTAATTCCTTGAGCTCTCCAATAGCATCCCTCAGTAAGCAGGTGCTAGATGTCATTTTGGAGGCAAGGAGGCCTAGTACTAGAAAATCCTATGCTGAAAAGTGGAAAATATACTGTTCCTGGAGCCAAACTCAGGGGATGGGCACAACGGTGCCCAGCTTACCTCATGTTCTTCAGTACTTGGCAGAAATGCTCTACAAGGGCCTATCTTTTTCATGTATTAAAATTCATGCCTCTGCCATTTCAGCACATACTGAACCCACCCCTCTTCTCGCCCCCTGCTAAAGCAATTCCTCAGAGGGGCCAAAAATTTCTCCCCCCAGGAGAGCTCCTACTCTTGCCTGGGACCTTTGTATTGGAAAAGCTCTCTCTCCTTTTTGAGCCAGCTGCAACTGCAGAGTTGAAATTCCTTTCTTGGAAAACAGCCTTCCTTCTAGCCATCACTTCAGCAAGAAGAGCGTCTGAATTACAGGCCCTCATGGCAGTGGAGCCTTTCATTATCTTCCATGCAGACAGTGTTTCCCTCTGGACCAATCCTTCCTTTATGCCCAAGGTGGTGTCTAGTGTCTCCTTTAATCAGTCCATTCATTTGCCAACCCTTTTCCCAAATCCACAAAACAAAGAACGAATACTGCACTCTTTGGACGTGCACAGTCAACTTAGATTTTATTTGGACAGGACTAAGCCCCTCAGAAAATCAGAACAGCTGCTAGTTGGCTTTGCTGCAAGGGCAGAGGGGAAAGCCATTTCAAAGCAAACCATTTCTAAGTGGATAGCCCATTGCGTTCATTTCTGCTATAAGCACCATGGAAAACCTACCCCACAGGGGATAAGATCACATTCCACCAGGGCTGCATCTACCTATACAGCCTCTCAGAGGTGTCACTACCAGGGACATCCTAGAAGCTGCTACCTGGATTTCTGTACATACCTTCACCAAGCATTACCACATGCCTATTTTTTTCTAAATCCCGAGCTGGTTTTGCCACTGCAGTCTTGCAGGGTTTAATAGCTGTCCCTAATGCTCTCTAACTTCTTCCTCCCTTCCCTAGCTTTGGGAATCGACCCAAATGTGATGACTGCAACAGTGAAACACTAAGAACATAGTACAGTTGTGTACCCTTACCATAAATGTAGATGTTAGGTGTGTTTTCACCGTTACAGTCCTGGTTACCCTCCCTCCAGCCCCCTGACTTCTCTTGGCTCTACCTTTCCTTCTTGTTTGGTGTATTTAAGCTTTCAGGTGTATTTGCTTTTTGTTGTATGGGTACCATAACATACAATTGCTTCCCATTGTGGGGGCACCTGACATCTGGGGCAAGAAAAACTGATGGCGTCTGCTGCATGTTTTATACCCCTGATGACCTGACGTCAATGGAGAAGAGAGCATCTGATGCAGGAATCCAAGACTCTGGTATTCAGGCCTGCTGAGGGCTACCTGCAGGCAGATAACCCAAATGTGATAACTGCAACAGTGAATACACTCCACACTCTAGCATCTACATTTATGGTAAGTGTAAACTGTACTGTCCAAGCAGTGGACTACCTCTGCTTCAAAACCAGGGAGTTCTAAGCCACCCCCTTATGGTAAAAACTCACAATGACTCGTCACCTTCACCCCCTCCCTCTGCCCACCTTCACTTACCCCTAGGAGGAAAACTCCTTTCACTCAAGCACCTGGGCCACCATTACCAAGGACAACTGGGTTCTGAACATTGTGTCTCAGGGATACAAATTTCCCTTCCAACCCCAAAAGGGTTCCCAGATTTACCACCAAATCAGTGGGCAGAGGCTCAAAAGCAAATCCTTTCCCTGCTCTCTGAGGGCAGTACAGCACTTTCCCGCAGAACAGCTAGGCCAAGGTTTCTACTCCAGAAATTTTCTGGTGCCCAGAAAAGAGGGTATCTAGTTGCCCCATCCTCTCAACATTCTAAACACCTTCCTGGTGCTCACCCTCCAGCAGCTGCTACCCATGCTGTCCAGGGACACTTTGCTAGCCACCCTAAATCGGAGGCCTACCTCCACATTCCTATCAGGAAATCGTGCAGGAAATCTCTGCTTCAGGGCAGCATCTCAACACTCTGCGCTTCCGTTTGGCTTCTCTACTGCTCCCAGAGTTTTCACAAAATGTCTGGCTCCAGCCATTGCCTTTTGCAGGCAAAGAAATATTCAGATTTACTTATACAGGCAGACAACCAGGAGAAGCTGCTCAAGCACCTGGCCTTTGTAAAGACCCTGCTAACCTCCCTAGGGTACACAATCAAAGAAAATAAATCCAAATAGGTGCCCACCCAAAGGGTAATCCTTTCAGGGCAAGTCTGGACACAGCTTCCCAGATGGCATACTTTACTCCATAGGAACAAATTTTCCTGACAAACTACTTCTCTCAACTAGCCACAAGGCCCCAGCTAACTGCCAAGGAAGATCCTGCAAGCTCTGGGGTTCATGGCATCTTGCATACTACTCATTCCATATGCCAAACTGCATACGAGGAAACATCAGTGGAACCTAAAGAGACTTTGGTGCCAACGCTCTCAAGACCTGAAAACTCTTCTACCTATAATTCCTTGCCTCAGAAAAGATTTTCTGTGGTAGGCAACAGCATGCTCCCACAACAAGGGAATGCCTTTCTCCCCACCTACCCCCGCCACCCAGACCCTCACTACATGCGCATCAGACTACGATTGGGGTGCACACCTGGATGGCGGGTACATACAGGTCCAATGGCGCCCACAGCAAATCCCTCTGCACATCAGTCAAAAGATGGCAGTGTAGTGCGCCTTGATTAGCTTTCAAGCCCTTTCTCTCCAGGACCTCTCCTGATCAAAACACACCGCTGTGATGTGGTACATCAACAAGCAGGGAGGGACTCACTCCTACAGGCTGGCCATGACCTTTTGGCACACAGCCTCTGCCATGTAACTACACCTGTTTACACAATTCTTACCAGGCTCTCAACTCTGGCAGACCAATTAAGCAGAAATCTTCTGAACCCACGAGTGGCAACTCCAACAGAAGTACCTTCACCCTATTAACTCAGAAATGGGGAGCCCCAAAGGTCTACCTCTTTGCCTCCCACACCAACCATTAGCTCAGCAAATTCTGCACCAGTGAGCATCACTGCATGGCTTGGAAATTGGATGCTCTGTCCTTCCCCTGGGTCAGTCTGTCGGTTTATGCCTTTCCTCCCCCTACCTCTCATCACCAGGGTACTGCTCAAAATAAGGGAGGAAAAACCAAGGACCATTCTCATAGCTCCAGACTGGCCCCGGCAGCACTGGTATCCCTTGCTGCGCAGCCTTTCCTCACTACCCTCATGGTATCTTCCTCAGATTCCAAACCACCTGATCCAGAGGAAAGGGGAGTTCTTGCATCCCCAATTGCAGACACGGTTTGGCAGCTTGGCTTATTCCCTAACCCCGAACCAATCTGCCAACCTCAGTAAACAGGTTCTGGATGTTATCCATGACGCCAGACGACCTAGCACCAGAAAGTCTTATGGTGATAAATGAAAAAGGTTCTGCACCTGGATCCAGGCTAAGGGAGCCAATACAGCACAGGCCCTTCCTCTCATTCTGGATTACTTAGCTGACCTACTACACAGTGGCCTCCTTTCTCCTCTATAAAAATTCATGCCTCTGCTATTTCTGCTCATTTTCCCCACTGAGCAGCCCCTTTTCTCGCACCCTTTGATCAAACAGGGGCTAGCAACTTGAGGCCACCCAGAAGGGCACCAACACCAGCTTGGGATCTTAACTTTGTATTGGAAAAGCTCACCCTGTCCCCTTTTGAACCAGCTTCTGCGGAGAGAAAATTTATCTCCTGGAAGACTGCCTTCATTTTGGCCATCACTTAAGTCAGAAGGGTCTCTGAGCTGTAAGCAGTCATGGCTGTGGAACCCTTCATCTTTCATGCAGATAGGGTATCCCTCAGAACTAACCCATCCTTCATGCCCAAGGTGGTGTCCAGTGTGGCTCTCAACCAATCCATTTATTTGCCCACCTTTTTTCCTAATCCCCAGAACAAGGGGGAAAGGATTCTTCACACTCTAGATATGCACAGACAGCTCAGCTCAGATTCTATCTAGACAGGACTAAATCCTTCAAAAAGTCTGATCAGTTGCTGGTTAGCTTTGCTACAGGGGCAGAAGGCAAAGCAATCTCCAAACAAACCATTTCCAAATGGATGGCACACTGCATCCATTTCTGCTACAAACAGCATGGAAAGCCTCCCCCCAGGGGTCAGGACACTCCACCAGAACAGCCCCCACCTCTGCAGCTTTCCTCAGAGGAGTCCCCACCAGGGACATCCTGGAGGCTGCCACCTGGACATCTATTCACACTTTTACCAAGCATTACCACCTGCCTCTCCTCCAAATCCAGGGCAGGGTTTGCCTCTGCAGTCTTGCAGGGCATCCTAGCCAGCCCCTAGTTTCATTGACTGCCTCCACCCTTTTCCTCAGCTTTGGGAATCAAGCCTAAATGTGGTGACTGCAACGGTGAAACACGAACGTAGTACAGTTGTGTACACCTTACCATACATGTAGATGTTAGAGTGTATTCACTGTTGCAGTCCTGGTTTCCCCCTGTCCATCCCCCTTTCTGCTCTTTCTCCTTTTATTACCATTCTAACTTGTTTTCCTTTCCTTTTCAAGGGACTTAATGGTATTTATTTTCCACTGGTGGGGTTTCTTCCACCAGACCCTGACCTCTTACTTGGGGGTTTCTGACAGGTTAGGGCAAGAAAAGTGATGTAATGGCATTGGCTGCTTTACTTTATACGAATGATGACCTAATGTTAGTCAAGCAACAGCAACCGACACAGAAATGCTAAGTCTCTGGTATTGGGGACAGCTGAGGGCCACTCTGACAGGGATAACCCAAATGTGATGACTGCAACAGTGAATACACTCTTTTGTTGCAAGCATACTTTTCAAAATGTATCCAGATACCTGAACTCTGGGGGACTGCTGCTGTACTGTTTTTTCACATCATTCCTACACCTAGTAGTTCTACTTAATACCTGAGAGGCAGGGACTGCTTCTGTGGTACTGTCTGCAGTGCCTGTGGTGGGAACTTAATTTCTTCATTTTGTAGCTGTTAAGGCTGGTATTGGAAGTGGATAATTGCTGAACTCTACCTTTTCGCCACCCCTTTCCCCCTCCATTAATGACCCTGTGGAGTTCTGGAACACAAAATTGTTAGTTCATAGCAGTCCTTATGTTGAATAAGTGCTGGTTTTGCAAAGACAAAGTTGTGAGAGAGAACCAAAGCTCTGAGGTAGTAGCTGAATCCCCAAAGAGGGGCAATAGGAAATGGTATGGTATATGGCCCATTAAGATATGAGAGATTCAAGATCTCTGTACATTTCAAATGTAATTCTTGTTTACTCTTAGCTTCTTGGGAGGGTCAGCAAACCACCTTGAAGCCTGTTATTCTGAGAGAGAAATTATTTTTGGTCCTCTGCTAGTGGTATGTAAGAGAACATGACTATTCTTACTTTGATAATCCTGGGCATTCTTTTCCAGGTAAAGAAAGTAAGTTGCATATCCGTAGATGACAGATGTGAATCTAGACCAAAGTTAAGCGCAAGAAAGTTAGTTTTTGGGGTTTTAGTACATTATATGAAGTAGCAGTAGTTTAGTCCTGCAAAAAATATTCTCTATTGCCTTGGCCTGTGATGTGCCATGTTCTTGAAGTAACTTCCCACTTCTAAAAGCAGCACAAAATTTGTGAATGTGGTTTTCACAGAATTAAACATTTTTCAGCTGTGCATTTATACAAGCATAATATTTATACCTCTTGACTACTACATTCTTATGTTCCTGGATTTTATTTTGCATAAGGAAAAAATTAGGTTAAAAAGGCTTTGTCTTGTACAGACAGCTAGGTGCATAGTATTGGAAGTAGTGTACTCCACAAATGCTTTACAAATCCAGTTGTGGATGAATTAAAATAAACTATATAATTCGATGTACATGTCTTGTACAGCTACTGCATCTAAGGTACTGGTTAATTTTGAACGTGTTTAATCCAGGTCAGGGGCTGTGGATCAGTCATGGCGTATTGAGTCTAAGGCTGTGAATCTAACCCTGATTGTGGCACCGGTTTATCACAGGACACTCTCATGACACTCGCGCAGTTTTTGTAGTCCCTTTTTACTCAAGGCTGACCAGTGGCTGGCAGCAATGCATCTCATCCATCGCATCTGCTAGGCACTCCTGTATACCCCTGGACTTGCCCTGACCTATACGCTAGAAGATCGAGGCATCCCAGTGCAGCATCATATTGCTGCCAGACTTTTAATGCACTGACATTTCCCTGTGTGCATAACTAATTTCATATGGGTGGATGTACAGTGGTGCGGGGGGTGGCGTATTGTCTGTCTTCTGCATTGACTCCAATGCTGTTGCCTTATCCCAGTTTTGGACATGCCTGCTTTCGTGTACCCTTGGCTTCACCAGGAATCCAACAGCATACAGGTGTGCACTGTCCCTAGAATGGGCACATCTTTCTGCCACACCTCAGACACCCAAGCTGCTAATTGAACTCAGGTTACCTGGGCTACAGTCAGGCCTTTATCCTCAGTGGCATACGTCTCACACTTACTGGCATTATGGAGGGTCACTGGTTCGCCTAAATCATTGGATTATGGGAAGAAACTTAACACCAAGAAAAAAAAAACATGCAGACACATGGAGGATCACCCAGCAAAGAAAAATGACTGAGTGCTGTATGGCAGAAACACACTGCTGCACTGCTTCATTTAAAAGGACACATTTATTATAATTTGCATACCATTTCTTTCCTCATGTAACTGTTCTTTCATTCTTTGTCTTTTTATAGACAAAACTGAAGAAATGTAACAGAACAGTTCACATATGTAGTATTCACAAATAAAGGGTTTTGTAATTGAGCCGGTTCTGTTGCTTTCAAAACTGCATACGGTTTCTCAAGTAGCAAAAAAGGTAAGTTTGCTGGTGACTACAAAATCTTTCTCCAGCTGTGAGTTTTACTTTTCTTGAACTTGCTTTCTAGAAAAAAATGTTATTAAATCAGTCTCCTGTCCTCCAGTACTTGGGAGGTGCAGTGCCAACTCCAACATTCAGTTTCTGTTTTTGGTGACCTTTAAACAGACATGTTTTCTTTTCAGGATCACTGCAGTTTTCACTGTTTGCTCATATATTTGAAGGAGTTCTAAACTAAAAGGTGAATTAGAGAATAGAGAGACTTCAGAATAGTGTTTCACTGTGCATTTTTGATTTGAAGAACAATTGTCTGATGAAAAAGGGATGGTCTTTAGATGGGTGGGGACAGGATAAATGTTTATGGAATCTAAAATTGCTTTTAATGTTATAAAAGCTTATATGTCTGCATAAATATTATACTTCCATATACAAATCAACCTGTTAAGTGAAGACTTCTGCTTTTCCTATTCCATTTGTATCTCTGTAATCCCCGTCCATTTGTTCGCTCCTTCTGTTCTTTATATGCTTGTTTTCACAACTATTCACAACTTCTTTTGTTGTTTCTTCTGTTTGATTTCACCACCATTTGGCAGAGGACCTCCGAGACCCCGTCCTGCTCCTTCAGCAGAAGGTGAAGACAACAAAGAGAATCAAGAAACCTCTGCTACTGGTCAGAATCAAGAGCCAAGCCAACCTCGTGGCTTTCGACGAACTTATAACTACCGACGCCGACCACGCCCTCAGAACCCAGGACCTCAGGACAAAGAAGTATGTTTTTTCTTTTCCCTCACTGTGACTTGCTGACTTATTAGATGCAGTGTGTATAACAAATTTGTTTGTCCACTTTTCCTGCTTTTGACACCAAAATATTTAAGTAGGGGTAGAGGGTGTTTGAGGAGACCCAACAAAGAAACTGCTATTGAGAGCTACCTACACTGTTCACATTGTGTTTTCAAGTGTATTGATATGGTCTGCATTTACTTTAGCAAGTTTTTTCCCTTAATCTATGTAGTCAGCAGAACTGTACAGAGTTGTTCAGATATGTCACATACTATTATGTTGTGTTAATGATTTTAAATTCTATTTTATTTTTTGCTTGCATTTTTTGAACTCTGCAAATGTTAAAAAGACTGCTGCAGCTAATGACTGCACCATTAGATATAACTGGCAGTAGGTCATCACTTTACAAGTAGGTGGTAGGTTAGCTGCCTGAGAAGGTCAGTGATGTTGGGAACTATAGGTGACTGGTGTGATCACAAGCTACTTGGTTTCATTTACTTTAACAACTAAGACTGGAGCTGGTCTGTATCAGGGCATCTGTATCCCCAAGTCACGCTACTGTCGGTAGTGCCTCAGCTAATTTATGCAAGTTTCCCAAAGGTCACTGTCCATCTTGGTACTTGTCTGGTCTTCATGCCTGAGTACCATACCTAGTGTTCATGTTTCCTGCATGGTTTTTTTTTTTTTTTTCTGTGCCAAGTTTGTGGTATACCTGATGTTCATCGTGTTACACTGCTTGAGTCATTATCCTGCCGTCAGGTGGTCCCGCAGTCGGCCAGAGTTCCAAAGTCTTGGTCGGCGTCGGTTGCTGTCACTTCTTCCCTGACAGTGCGCCAGGGGTATATAAGATGCATCTGACGCCATGTTCTTCTGTCTTTCTTGCCGCGCGGTGCCAGAAGCAGAAGCAGTTCGTAAGTGCCGGTCGGCCAACTCCTGAGATTTTCGAAGTCGAATTTCAGATCCGAAGTCTTCAATAAAGCTAAGTACCCCATTGGGGAAACTTTTCTTGCTTCAGACCTATGTCAGAAAAAGTTAATTGTATTTCTTGTGGGAACCAAATACCTCATAGGGACTTCCACTCTTACTGTATCCCATGCCTAGGCCCTGATCACGCCACTAGTCTGTTTTGTGCTAGATTTAACAAACGCACTATAAAAAGACGTTTCAATTTTGCTTTGCACTACTTTGGCAGAAGGTTCAATTATACCATGCTGTCAGGTCAACCGACTACCTCAATACAGAAAAAACACAAAGACAACAATAGACAGGCATCCGAGGTCCAAAACAGACTAAACCTCTTATAGGCCAGTCGCCGGTTCTCAGTGATGCGCTTTCGCAGCCCCTGACACCCGCTACCTCAGAGCCACAGGCTGCTTCCGACTACCATGTGGAGACAACTGGGCCTCTGGAAACTCAAGGTGTTGGGCCTATGGAAACTAATCCCTCAGATGGGTCTGGAGCTGCTGAGCAGGCATCTGCTTCTGAGGGTGTTTTCAGACCTTCACAACTTGTCATTAAAACAGCCAAGACAAAGGTACCATTAAAGACAAACAAGTACAGCAGTCTCCTGGGTAGTCCTTCATGCCTAAGAAACAGATGCTTAAAATGGCCGAAGACCTCATTACTCTAATCAGGGGTTCCCATCCCCCTCCTGAGAAAAGGCCTAGGCAGGATACAGACGGATTCCTCTGATCAGGTTTCTATTTCCTCCGATTCCTCTTCAGACCAGGGATACTCTCTACCCCCCTATGAGGACTCTGATGCTGAAGAATCTCCCTTCAGCCTCTCCTCCTGCGGATTATTCTTTTGGGGAAACTTTACATACCATGAGGGAGCATTTCCATTGGGAAAGTCAGGATTAGTCAGAATCCAAGAAAAGGCTCAGGGATTTCCTGTTATTGCCTCAGCACAGGCCGCTGGCTATTCCGCCTGTGCTAGACATTGCAGATGTGTTCTCTGAATCCAGCTTCTCTCCTGACTCTTTGCCCCCTGCTCCAGCCAAGCCAGACATGTACTATAGAGTCCCTGACTCTCAAGTTTCTTTACAAAAACCCTTCTGCCAATCCAGAAACTATTTCCCAGGGTCCAAAAGGGGTTGAGGCTTCCATTGCAAAAAAAACCCAGTACCCTCTGATAGAGATTCCAGAGCTTTGGATAGATGGAGGAAGAAAGTATACACTTCTGCAACCTTAGCAGCAAGAGCTTTAAATTGCCAGTTTCACATGCTTAAGTACGAACAATATTTAATGCTTCAGTTAAAACAGAAAATGCTTGCAAGCTCAGAAGCTCCTGACTGTAAAGAAATGCAGGATGTATTGCATGCAGTTGAACAGGTGGGAAAACTTACTCGGCAATGGGGTTTTGATTCTTTAGAGACCTCTTGTAGAGCCACAGTTACAGGTTCTGTGATTCAAAGACGTGCTTGGTTAGTTTACCTGATCATGTTAAGGCAAACTTATTGGATGCTCCTTTACAGCATTATACCTTGTTTGGTGTTAAGGCAGAAGAGGTGTCAAAGAAAATGGAGGATAAAGCTAAATCTATGCAAACAGTCAAGGATTTCTTACAGGTACAGCCACCTTGGTTTAGCAGAAATTGGCCAACAAAGGATTGGTCCTTTCTAGTGTCAGGCCACAGAGAGGCAGATATGGACACCCAAAAGGCAGATTTCAACCCCAAGGCTCAAACAGACAATGACAGTGGGGCACTTCAACCCCAAAAGGAGGTGAGGACAAATCTCAACCTTACAGGAAACAGTCCCAATGGTTTTCCCCTTCGTATGCCAAGCATGTCCCTTTTGGAAGCCCCCTTAGGGGGAAAACTAGCACTTTTTTCTCTAAACTGACAAGCAATCACCCAAGACAAATGGGTTCTGAATATTGTGTCTCAAGGTTACAGGTTCCACTTTCATACTTTACCAAGGCTAAAAGGAATGCCAGACCTGCCACAAAATCAATGGGCAGAGGCACTAAAACAAATTTCAGCCCTCATGGACATGAGAGCTATTCAAAAAGTACCACAACAGGGACAAGGATGTTACTCAAGACTCTTCCTGGGTCCCCAGAAAGGACAAGGCCTGGAGGCCCATACTAGACCTTTCAATTCTGAATACTTACCTGGATATTCCAAAATTCAAAATGTTGACATTACAGCAGCTTCTACCCATGCTGGGCAAGAATGCTTGGCTTGTTACACTGGACCTCAGAGGCATACCAGCATGTCCCTATCAGACAAAATTGCAGAAAATACCTCAGATTCAAAACTGGTACAATGCACTACCAATTCTCTGCACTGCCCTTTGGCTTATCTACTGCGCCCAGGGTCTTCACAAAGTGCCTGGCACCAGTAATTGCGCCCAGGGTCTTCACAAAGTGCCTGGCACCAGTAATTGCATTTTGCAGACAAAAAGGAATTCAAATATATCCATACCTGGACTGCCTCATTCAAGCAGCGACGAAGGACATTCTTCTACAGCATCTGGCATTTGTAAAAAGGTTGCTAATTTCCCTAGGGTACACAGTAAACGAAAGGAAGTCAAAACTAGTGCCCTTGCAACAGATTATATCCCGGGGTGCCATCTTAAATACAACGGCCCAGATGGCTTACCTCACGCCAGACAAGTTCAACTAACTCAATATTTTCAATTACTGGAGTCCCATCTCCCTGCAAGAAAAATTCTGCAGGTCCTGGGATTCATGGCATCCTGCATTCTACTAATACTATATGCTAGACTGCATATGAGGAAATTACAATGGTACCTAAAAAGTGTTTGGACTCAGCAATCTCAGTTTAGAAGCAGTAATACCAATGATACCCTGCCTACAACAGGAGTTTCGATGCTGGGCACAGGCATGTCACCTAAACAAGGGTCAGCCTTTTACCCAACCAGCAGCCAGGCAAACTCTAACAGATGCTTCGGATTACGCCTGGGGAGCACACATGGCAGGAAAATGCATTCAGGGCAAGTGGACCACAGACCAGATGCATCTTCACTTCAATCAAAAAGATGTTGGCTGTTCAAAATGCCCTAACAGTTTTCAAGGACCTTCTGCTTCCAGGACAATTACTACTAAAGACAGACAACACCACAGTAATGTGATACATAAACAAGCAAGGGGGCACTCATTCTTATCCCCTATGCAGGCAAGGCATGACCTTGTGGAACACATCTCTAACGTACCAAGTTCACCTGCAAGCACAATTCCTGCCAGGAAAGAAAAATACTCTGGCAGACTAAGCAGAAATATCATGGACCCTCACAAATGGAAGTTGAATCCACAAATCTTCAGCATGGTAACGCAAAAATGAGGATGCCCAGACATAGATCTTTTTGCTTCCCCATTGAATTGCCAACTTCATGTAACCATAGGACGCCCCCTTGTACTACCCCCTCCAGTAGCCACTGTGACCACGGACGCTTCCCTGATGGGGGGGGGGGGCGCGCCATTTTCAGGGAAAGACTGCCCAAGGTACATGGACGGATCGAGAGTCACTTTTGCATATCCATGTTCTAGAGATGAGCAGTACTTCTGGCATTGCAGTACTTCCAGGACTCTCTTCCCCCTAGGAACGATTGCAGTTCAGACAGACAATATTTCAATAGTCTGGTACTTGAACAAGCAGGGGGTACCAAGTCTTACCCCCCTTTACTGAGAAATCCTCAGTTTGGCAGTGGGCTGTTTTCCTCCCAGTGCTTTCTGTTGGCAACGCACATCCCGGAGAGATCAAACATGATAGCAGACAAGCTGAGCAGGGCAATCTTGTCGCACGAGTGGTCCCTCAAAAAGATTGTGGACAGGTTTTTCCGCAGATGGGGCCAGCCTTGCGACCTTTTGCCAGCCACATCAACACGAAATGCAGAAGCTACTTTGCCCTGATCCCTCCTCTGGGAGAAGCCCCAAGTGATGCACTCGTACACGATTGGCCCCCAGGTCTCTTCTATGCATTTCCTCCCATCCCATTGATGCCCAGACTTCTACAGAAAGCAAAATCTCTGGGAAGGACCATCATTCTTGTAGCCCCTTATTGGTCTCTGCAGATTTGGTTCCCATTTCTTCATCTGTTGGAGGATCCATGGATTCTGGACCCAGTTCCTGACCTTCTGACATCCATCAGGGGACCTCCATCCTTCCTTGCAGTCACTGAAGCTGACAGCTTGGCTGCTCCAGTACCCCTCATAGCCAGGCTTCATTTTTCCAATGAGGCAAAACAGATCTTCTTGTCTTCTCATAAGCCGTCCACTAGAAGATTATATCTTAGTAAGTGGAAGAGATTTTCCATATGGGCTTCTAAGTAGAACATTGATACTTACCAAGCCCCCTTGACATCTATATTGGAGTTCTTGACTATGATTTTTAATAAAGGAGCGGCAGCCGCAACAGTTCGGGTTCAAGTTGGCTGCTGTCTGAACTGATGGGCTAAACATAATGTCCCACAAGTTATCCAAGGCCTTTTTCAAGGGAACATTTCGTATGAGACCTCCAGTGAAAATACCTTATTCTCCTTGGAATCTAAATTTTATGCTGTTTCATATAATCCCCCCCCCCCCCCGTTTGAACCAGCATTATCTTGTGATCTCAAATATTTGTCGTGGAAAACAGTATTCCTGGTAGCTATTACGTCTCCCCGCAGTGTCAGAACTTCAAGCTTTATCAGCCCTCCTTATTTGATCTTCCATGCTGATGGTATCTTTTGGTGCTAACCCCTCTTTTTTTACCCAAAGTTTGTTCAGAATCCAATATCAACCAAGTCATTGAGTTACAAGTTTTCTTCCCTAATCATTCCAGTAAATTGGGAGTATATGCTGCACAAACTTGTTCATAGACAGCTCAGATTTTATTTGGATAGAACAAAAGATTTCAAGAAATCGGCTCTGTTTCATTCTCTGAAGCCAGCAAAGGTAGGCCAATGGCTAAAACAACTTTCTAAATGGCTATCTGATTGTATTATTCAGCTGCTAATATGCCTTTACAACACAAGATTAAAGCTCACTCAACCAGAGCAGTTTCTACATCCTCTTCATTCCAAACCAAATTGCCCCTTGATAACATTTGTGCTGCAGCCACTTGGTCTAGACCTCATACTTTTAGCACTCATTGCAAAGTCCATAAGGCCTTCAGGGACAGGGCTTCCTTTGAGTCTATGGTTCTGAAGAATGTACTCCCGTGAGCTACCCAAGATTAATGGTGCTGGGGACGCTACTCATCCAGTAAAGAATGAATGGTGAGATTGAACAACTTCACATTAAGAAGTTACGTACTCACCATAACGTTCCATGCGAGTTCATCTCTCCTTCATTCTTATGTCCCTCCCTCCTTCCCCCTCCTGGCTGATAGTTGACCTAGAGGTTGGTCTCATCCTGGTTGCTCAATTCTTCCTCTTCTTGGGAGGATAGCTCTTATATGGTTAAGTACACACAGCAAACAAGATCTGAGGTAATTCTCAGTGCATCATGGGATAAGGGGCTTGGCCTCAAGCTACTGGTAAACTTCGAGCTTTGCAAACAGCCATACCGGAGCCGATGGATCGGCTCCAAACCCATCAGTAAAGAATGAAAGCGCGATGAACAATTCACATGGAATGTTATGGTGGGTACATAACTTTTACTTTGTGGGAACTTACACCACCTTTGTAAGTGTGTGTGGGGGTGTTAGCCATATCCTCTGCAGCTACTGGGACCCCTTAATTGGCAGGGGAGAGCCACTCTCTTCAGTCCTGGGAGTGGGATTAGGAAAAGGCTTCCCTGTTTGGTCAGAATGTTGTGCCCATTGCTGGGGAAGCTGCTGCCAGTAACACTATCGGCCCAATTTTCCTGTCAAAAAGAAGCAGTAAACTAGCTTCTCAAATTCTCATATTTGATTCAGATTAAGAGTTGACCCCACAGGGCGAATCAAACTTTTCTTTCTTTGAGACTATTTGTTGAATGTGCCAGGGTTTTCAGTGGGAAAACTGAAGTTTCTCAGTCGTATAAGTATTTATAAATTCTCCCACACCCAGTCCAGCAGTTGTAGCTTTAATCTTTCTGCTGCAAAACACTTGATTCCAATGCTACTATTTTTGATAAGGACGGGAAGGTTTATTGATAAGTATGCGAAAAGTGTTTGCTTCTGCAAGCTTGATTTTTCAGAATTTTGAATTATCAGGCTCTTGTGTTAGTTTGTCCTGACTAATTGTGAAAGTAAGAGAAATGCTGCTGTTTGTTCTGAGGAAAAGCTGCTTTAAATTTAATTTGTTCTATTCAAGTCGCTGCTTAATCTATATGTAGTGTGTATGACTCTACTTACTACTTCAAGGGCTATGACCACGGATACTTTTTAAGGACGTTTGCATGGCTGCATTCTTAGAACCTCCCAGATGTTAATGAGATTTTAAATTCTCCTTTAGAGATTGTTTTTGGAACTTTTGCAGAGGTGATCAAAAAGTGTGCATTCATTTTTGGTAAGAAACAAAATAAACCATCTTAATAAAATGGAGGTAAACAGACATTTAAAAAGAGATGCTAAGGGGGTTCCAAGAAACTCACAAAAGTCAAGGACAGTACAGTAAGATAGAATGACTGCTTAAGAAACTTTGTTCCCCCACCCTGTCAATGTCTTCCAGAAAGTCTGAATCTCTGCTTTTCTGTTGGACAACACAGTTTCAGAGAAATGCTTTATGAAGTTCGTCATTGTTACAGATGGCAGTGGGAGGAAGTTCCTCCTTTACAGGGGGTAATTCTTTGTCCTCCAGAACAAACTCTCATTTCTACCAAACTCTCATTTCTACCTGTCTGGGACAGCATGTGATCAAAGAGTGATGGGCTAGTTCCTCTTCCCAGGTGATGAAGGGTTTTTTGTTGATGTTTGTATAGCTAAAGAAGGAAAATGCTTTGAGACCAGTTCTGGATCTTTCTTTCCTAAACCAGTCTGTGATGGTGCCCAAATTCAGAATGTAATTTCAACCTGTTACCACCTCTTCCTCATTTGAGTTTCTTGGTAACTGGATTTTAAAGATGCTTATCATAGCCCTATTTCTCTGTTTAGGCATTTTTAAGGTTTTGTATTTCGATCACATTATTGGATGTTCTTCGTGTTTCACTGTTGCAGTCATTACATTTGGGTCCTGCGTCAGTTGCTGTCCCTTCTTCCATGACGTCAGGTAGTCAGGGGTATAAAACATGCAGCAGAGACGCCATTATATCAGTCTTTCTTGCCGTGCCCGAAGCAGAAGCAGGCAAGTGCTGGTTGGCAGACTCCTGAAATTTTCGTTTTCGAGTTTCAGAACCGAAGTCTTCAACTTAAAGCTAAGTACCCAGTTGGGGAAACTTTTCCTTGCTCCTTATTTGTCAGTAAAAGTTAATTGCTTTTTGTGGAAAGCAAATGCCTCAAAGATTTTCATTTGTACTGTATTCCTTACCTAGGCCCTGACCACGACTTACCTTGCTGTCGGTTTTGTGCTTTAATCAGCGCACTATCAGTCTGTACATTTTTGCCTCTAAATATTTCGGTTCTCGGTTTAATTATCCAGAAATTACGTCAGTCATCCAACTACCGCAATTCTAAAAAAACAGACAGGCTGTCGAGGTCCAAAACTGCAGACACTTCTCCTAAGCCAGTTCGCCGGTACTCAGGTGCTTTCGCATCCCCTGATACCCGCCACTTCTGACTCGCAGGCCTCTACTGAGACCCATTCAGAGTCCGGTATGCCACGAGATGCTTCACCTATGGAACCTGCGGATGTCTCCACCTTGGATAGGTCCAGAGCCGCTGTGCAGGCACCGGCATTTGAGGGTGTATTCAGGCCTACAGACTTGCATATTAAACAGACTCCACCTTCTATACCAAGGCCTAAATCTCGATCTGTGTCTAAAAAAACGACGCCCAGGCCACATGTTCAGCCATTTTGATAATTTGTTTTTTTAGGCATAGGGGCCTGAAGATCTTAATTACTCTAATCAGGGGTAGTCAACCCCCCCCCCTTCTAAGAGGCCTAGGGCTGAGCTTGACTGAGTCTTCTGATCAGGACGGTTTCTTCTGATTCTTCCAATGACCTGGATTTGTCTCTACCTACTTGTGATGCAGAGGGTTCCATTCCCTCTGCTTCCCCCCCTGAGGACTTTTTTGGACAAACTTTGCGTACCTTAAGGGAGCATTTCCCTTAATAGCCTCGTATGAACCTATGAGCCTATTTCCACTGGGAAAGTCAGGAATTTTCTGAATCGAGTCTTGGGGATTTCCTTCTACCTCAGCATAGGCCTTTGGCTATACCTCCTGTACTAGACATTGTTGATGTTTTCAGAATCCAGTATGGCCCCTGATTCCCTGCCTCCAGCTCCTAGTAAACCTGACAGATACTACAAGGTTCCCAAGTCCCACAAGTTCCTTTTCAAAAATCCTGTTGTGGATCCAGAAACCATTTCTCAGGGGCCCAAGGGCATTAAGGCTTCTATTGCTAAAAAAACCCTACCCCTTCTAGCGCTGGATAGATGGGGTAAAAAGGTTTATACTTCTGCAACCTTGGCAATCAGGGCTTTAAACTGCCAATTTCATATGTTAAAATATCAACAGCATATTACTGGACTGCTTAAACCGAAACTGATTATTTCTGTGTGGAAAATAGATCTACAGTATTTATTGTATTCTGCTAGATTTACAGTATTTATTGTATTCTGCTGAACAAGTTGGGAAACGTACTTTGCAATGTGGTTTTGATTCTTTAGAGGCCTCTTGCACGGCTGCTGTTACTGGGTCTGTGCTGAGAAGGCAAGCTTGGCTTAAGGAACAAATCTGCCTGATCATGTTAAAGCAAAACTGTTGGATGATTCTTTAAATCAGGACTGCCTGTTTGGCGGCAAGGCTGAAGAAGTTCTAAAAAAGATGGAAGATAAATCTAAATCTATGTATGCAAACTGTAAAAGATTTCTTACAAGTGCAGCCTCCAGGATTTAGTAGGCACTGGCCTACTAAGAATTGGTCCTTTCCAGCTCCTTCCAGATCCTCTCAAGCCAAACTGACGCACCAAAAGCACCAGGTTTCAGTCCCAGGGGACTCTCTGAACTAAGCAATGGGGGGCCTCCACTTCCAAATCTGGAAATAAGACACCCCCTATGGTAAACAGTCTCATTGACTTTCCTTTAAAATTACCAAGCACTTACCTTTTAGCCACCCCTTTGGGGGGGGGCAAATTGCTCTTCATGCAAAAAACTGGGAACTCATAACACAGGACAAATGGGTTTTAAATAGTGTCTCAGGGATACAGATTTCATTTCCACATGTTGCTAACACCAAACGGGTGGCCAGACCTGCCCCCAAATCAGTGGGCAGAGGCTCAGAAACAAGTACTTTCCCTCTTAAACATGGGGGCTATTCAACCGGTACCAGAAGAGGAAAAGGGACAAGGTTTTCTATTCCAGGCTTTTCCTGGTACCCAGAAAAGACAAATCATGGCGTCCTATCCTGGACCTGTCTTATGTAAACACCTTTCTGGACATTTCAAGATGCTGACTCTTCAGTTACTTCCTATGCTAGGCAAAGATGCCTGGTTATCAACTCTAGATTTAAAAGAAGCTTACCTGCATATCCCAATCAGGGAATCTTGCAGAAGATACCTACGCTTCAAAGCAGGCTACTTGCATTCAGTTCTCTGCACTGCCCTTTGGCTTGTCTACTGCGCACAGGGTATTCACAAAGTGCCTGGCTCCAGTAATTGCATTTTGCAGGCAAAGAAATATTCAAATATATCCATACCTGGGCAGAAAACCAGGCCATACTTCTAAATCATCTGGCATTTGTAAAAAGGGTTCTAACTTGTCTGGGGTACACCATAAACGAAAAATCACAACTGGTACCCTCTCAACAGAATTCTTTTGGTAACTTACTTCAAACAAGTGGCCACAAAAACACTGCTATCTGCAAGACAAATACTGTGCAAGCCTTTGGGTTCATGGCCTCCTGCATTATTCTAATTCCATATGCAAGACTGCATATGAGGAAACTTCAGTGGTACCTAAAAAGTCTATGGAGTCAACATTGTCACAGCCTGGAAACCATGATTCCTATCATACCTTGTCTACGCCTAGAGTTCCTATGGTGGGCAGAGGCCTGCCACCAAAACAAGGGACTGCCATTCACACTACCCCCTGCCACCCAAACCCTAACTACAGACTCATCAGACTATGCATGGGAGGCTCACCTGGCAGGGAAGTGCATTCAGGGCAAATGTAACCCAAATCAAATGCACCTACATATCAATCAAAAAGAAATGTTAGCTGTACAGAATGCTCTGATGGCCTTCAAGGACTACATTCATCCAGGACAACTAATGGTAAAGACTGACAAAACCACGGTTATATGGTACATGAGCAAGCAGGGGGGTACACATTCCTACCCCATCTGCAGACTATCCATGGCATTGTGGAACACTGCTTTGAGCTACCAAGTGCAACTACAAGCTCAGTTCCTGCCAGGAAAACTGAATACACTGGCAGACGGACTAAGCAGAAATCTCATGGACTCGCATGAGTGGAAACTGGAACCTGGAACCACGGATTTTCAACATGTTGACAAGCAAATGGGAGAGCCCAGACATGGATCTATTTGCCTCCCCCCCAGAACTACCAGTTGGACAAATTTTGCACAAATACTCTCAAAAAAGCCTGGAAAGTGGATGCTCTGTCCTTCAGCTGGAAAAACAAAACCTATCAGTCTACGTCTTTCCCTCCCTGCCTCTGCTCTCCAAAGTTCTGCTAAAAGTCAAACAGGACAAACCAAAAATAAACTGGCCACACCAACACTGGTACCCACTCCTGCGCAGTGTCACAAATATCTCCATGGCATCTGCCCTCCGACACCTTCCTTGCTGTCTCAGCAGAAGAACCAAATTCTGCACCATCAGCTCCCAACATTGAACATTGCAGCTTGGCTAATCACTTAAATTTACCCTTGGCATCCCTCTGCAAACCTGTGACGGATGTCATCTTGGAGGCAAGAAGACCTAGTACTAGAAAATCTTATGCTGACAAATGGAAAAGATTCTGTGCCTGGAACCAATCTTTAGGGATGAGCACAGCAGCGCCCAATTTACTTCAGCTTTTGCAATATTTAACTGATGCTTCACAAGGGCTTGTCTTTTTCCTCTAAAATCCACGCTTCAGCTGTTTCAGCTCACTATAACACAGAACCACCCCTCTTTTCTCATCCCCTGCTCAAGCAGCATATCAGAGGGGCAGAGAACTTGAGACCACCCAGGAGAGTTCCTACCCCTTCCTGGAACCTTAACTTTGTTTTGGTGAAGCTCACTTTACCCCCCTTTCGAGCCAGCTGCTACTGCAGACTTAAAATTGCTCTCTTGGAAAACAGCTTTCCTATTAGCAATCACTTCAGCTAGAAGGATATCTGAATTACAGGCCCTTATGGCAGTGGAGCCTTTCATCATCTTTCATGCGGACAAGGTATCTGAGGACCAGTCCATCCATGCCGAAGGTGGTTTCCAGTGTGGCTCTTAATCAGTCCATTCATTTGCCAACCTATCTCAGTCCACAGAACAAAGGGGAACTGATTCTGCATTCCTTGGATGTGCACAGATAACTTAGATTCTACTTGGACAGAACTTAATTTCAAAGAAAATCTGAACAATTGCTAGTGGCATTTGCTGCTGGGGCAGAGGGGAAGGCTATTTCAAAACCATTTCTAAATAGATAAGCCATTGCATTCATTTCTGCTATAAGCACCATGGAAAACCTATCCCCCAGGGGATCAAATCTCATTCCACCAGGGCTGCATCTACTTCTGCGGCCTATCAGGGATATTCTAGAAGCTGCTACCTGGAGTTCAGTACATACTTTCACCAAGCATTATAATTTGCCAATTTTCTCTAAATCCAGAGCTGGCTTTGCCACTGCTTTTTTGCAGGGCCTTGTAGCTGATCCTAATGCTGTATAAGTCCGTCCTCCCAACCATAGCTTTGGGAATCGACCCAAATGTAATGACTGCAACAGTGAAACACGGAGAACATGGTACAGTTGTGTACACTTATCATAAATGTAGATGTTCGAGTGTATTCACTGTTGCAGTCGTTGTTGCCCTCCCTCCAGCCCCCTGTTTTTCTCTTACTATACCTCTACTTTCTTTTACTGTGCTTAAGACTTTTTGGTGTATTTGCTTTTGGTTGGAGGTATATTTTTGTGTGTTTAATTTGCTCCTCATTTGGGGGGCACCTGACATCTGGGGCAAGAAAAACTGATGTAATGACGTCTGCTGCATGCTTTATACCCCTGGCGACATGATGTCATGGAAGAAGGGACAGCAACTGACACAGGACCCAAGACTTTGTTAATCCGGCCGACTGAGGGCAACCTTGCCAGCAGGTTACCCAAATGTAATGACTGCAACAGTGAATACACTCTATCATCTACATTTATGGTAAGTGTACACAACTGTACTTTCTCTGCCTTACCTTTTGGTCTTATCCAGTGCCCCAAGAGTGTTTGCAGAGTGTCTAGCTCCAGTGAAACCGAACTGATCAAATCAAAGTACAGCTGAATCCTCTACAGCTGAGGCCCCTGCTATTGAACCAACCTCAGAAGTTTTATCGACTGCCAATGACTTATCAGACACAGACAGGGCCAGCCAGCAGAGACCTAGGGCAGAGCTCCCTGAGCCAGCCAGTCCTCTCTGATGATTCGCTGATGAATAGACATAACTGACCAGCCAGAGGCCCTTTTTCTCCAATTTGAAGATTCTCTTCTCCTCAGGAATCCTCCTCCTTCTTTGGGGACATGCCATGAGCATTTCCAATGGCAACATGCATTTTTTAAGATTTCAGAAAAAAAGAAAAGACTTAGAACCTTTCTCACCCTTCACAGCACAGGCCCTTAGCCATACCTCTCTGTCTCTGTGGTAGATGATGCTTTCAATGATGTCTGCTCTGCCCACATTCCTGCCCCCCGCCCCTGCCAAACCAGACAGATTTATTCCACAAGGGAAGCAAGCAGATGGGGTAAAAAAGGTTTAAGGTTCACACTCTCTCAGCTCTCACAGTCAGCTGAGCTCAATTTCATCATACAATAATACCACAAGTTTATTGATGATCAGCGAAAGTTACTAAAAAATCAACGATGAATGAATCTCAAGAAATATGTATTAGAGATGGTAGATAACATAACAACAGGTTAGTAACCATTCCTAAAATGTGGCTATGATGCACCAGGGAACAAATAGCAGCTCCTCTAGGGAAAAAGTAAACTTATTTTCAAAGAACTGGCACCACATAACAAAAGACAAGTGGATTTTACAGACCATAGATCAAGGTACCGATTCGAGCACTATTCTCAGCATTGCCTTGCCTTATTATCTACTCTGCAGAGTATTCACAAAATGCTGGCATCATCAGTATTCCCATTGCAGACTTCAGGGAATTCAAATTTACCCCGATGCCCAATAATGGCACCTGCACCGGACATAACAGCAGGATAAATCCCGATAGCTCAGCCAAAAACTGAAACACTGGTACCCTCTGCTGCTGAGGAGCATGTCTCGAACACTTATAGCTCATTGCAGGCTGAGTATCTACATTTTTCCATATTTAGGCTACTCTTTGCAGAGTCTTTCATAGTGTCAGGAGTCCCTGTTTTGGGGAGACATATTTTACAATCGGGGATTCCAAGAGGGCATTTAAGTTTTGACTCCTTACAGGATTGTTGCATGATGCCAACTAGACACCACAGTTCAGAAGGCTTTTTATTCCACAGGGGAAAAATAGATTTCTGCCTAGATCTGTTTCTAGGGTTTTTCACTCATCGCTGGTCACAGAGAGGGAATACCTCAGGATTCTGGGGCTCATGGCTTCTATGATTCTCATAACCCCTGGCAAGACTCCACATCGTGCTGGGGCAAAGTTCAGATGCCACTAATACTTTCATTTCAAATCCCATTGCTAGGGTTTGCCAGAAGAGAAATGTAGGTATCCCTAAGTCCAGGTCTCTCCTTCCTCCCTGTTCCAAAACCATCAACGCAGATGCCACCTTCTCTTGGGGAACTGTTTCTGGAGGGATAATAATGCCAGGTGTGTGGGACATCAAGGACAGATGCAAGCATATAAATGAGATGCTTGCCCTGTTCAAGGCAATCCACTCTGAATCCTTTTTGGTCCCTATGACCTCTTCAGGTTGTTGCAGACAATGCTACAGTAATGTGGTACATAAACAGGGGGGACCAGGTTGCACTCTCTCTACAGGCTAGCCATGAAACTGGGGGGAACCAGGTTGCACACACTCTTTACAGGCTAGCCCATGTTAGCTTGGGATATAACTTTTTAGCACAGTCTCTCTACAGGCTTCCTACATTCCATGAGAGCAAAATTGTGTGACAGACAAGCTGAGGAATATTGGGGCAGACCCTCATAAATGGTAACTAGATCAGGGGGTCCTTTTCAAGTTTTAATCTGTGGGAGTTCAGGTAGAGCAGTTTGCCTCTTGTGAACAATTAGCTGATAAGATTCTGCTCCAGGACTCTATGCAAGAAGACCTGGAAGGTGCATACCTCTTTCTTGGACAGGAATGTTTCTGTATGCTTTTCCATCCATTCCACTAATATCCAGGGAACTTCTGAAGCTTCAGAAGGAATCCCAGGATCATTTTGGTGACTCCATTTGCCCCCGGTAACTGTTTCTACCTTTTGGAAATGTCCAGGGTCAATTACCACAAGCTTCCTCACAGATCAGATTGGATCTGCTCACACAACAGTGGTGGTGGTGGGGGGGGGGGTGATACACCCCAACACCAATCTATTTCAATTGGCTGCCTGGAGGGTAGGGTCTTTATTCCTTTTAGGCACTTCTGTAAGTGTGTGCAGCAGGTACTAATGCAGGCAAGAAAACCTACTAGAAAATTGTATATTAGCTAATGGAAAAGATTTTCCAGTTTGTGTCAACAGGATAACCAGCACCTGTTCAGGACCAGTTCTCTGGTTTTATAATATTTGTGAGTTACTTTCCTGTGGCCTTTTTTACTCCTGTGTCAAGGTTAATTTAATAGCCATTTCAGCATGTCTGCCCTTAGAGTATCCCTTTCAATGCAGCCTCATTTCAATGTTTTTGACGGGGGGTTTGTAAAAGAGGCCTCCAAGAAAACTGGTGGCCCCTCCTTGGTATCTTCATTTTGTTTTGGAACCAGCTGACTTGAGGTTCTTAACACAGAAGACAGTTTTACTTACTGCTCTGACCTCTGCAAGAAGACTGAGTTGCAGGCTCTTGTGGTGTCAACCCTACCTAATTTTCCACAGGAGTAGGGTGTTTTTGAGAGGTAATCTTTTTATGCTTGAAGTTGTAGCTGAGCTTACTTTCAGCCAAACTATCAATCTCCCCATTTTCTTTCCTGAACACACAAAATGAGGGAGAAAGGGCACTCCACACCTTGGATGTCGGCGGACAACAATGGTACTATCTTGGCAGAACTAAATCTTTCAGATCCGTTGTTTTTCACGTGTTGTCACTTTTTCTTACATTCACAAGAAACAGACTATTTCAAATGGCTAACGACCACAAAAAAACTTACAGGCAGGGGCAAGACCCACTCTACTAAGGCATTGGCTTCCTCTGTCTTTGGAAAGGATTGGATTCTAGAAGTATTCTAGAAACAGCAGCTTGGTTCTCTCTACATTTATAAATCAGCATAAGCTTGATTCCTTCTCTAGGTCTGTATCAGGCTTTGCAAGGACCATTCTGCAGGGGCTCCTGGAGTTGTCTTACACCTCTAAAAATGCTAGAGTAATCTACCCATATAGCTAGTGCTACTGCAGCAATGATTATGAATATTGTACAGTTGTGCAAGTAAACTAACCTTAACGGTAGATGTTTAATCTTTGCTGCAGTAGCCATTCTCCCCCTTCTATCCCCATTGTTTTAGTATGTTTATGCCAGGATGTTGTAACTTTTTTCTTCCTAGCATTGTCCTTTCAGGGCTCAACCTCCCCGTGTTAGCAGGAAAGGTTTAAAGGGCTTGGTGCTTGAGCTTTATTTTAGTCAGCTCAGCTCACGCTTCCTGACAGTTTAGGTGCACAGAAGGTGCCCTGAAACTTTGGTAACTCTCTGGCTATTATGTACTTGGCAGAACATAATCCGTACAGCTAAGGCTACTTGCAGCAGTGATCATTCAAACATCTACTGCTATGGTAAGTTTACTTACAACTGTACTTTCTCACTACACTGAGGAGATTTGGTGGTTTTGCCTCATTCTGCCCCTTTTCCTTTAGTGGCAGCCTTGGAAGAGGCATGCTGCATTGCCCATAGTAATTATGATTCATAATCTTTAGTCCTCATATAAACGCACAGGCTTTGCAAAGTTTTTTAACTGGCAAACATTTATTTTCTCCAGTTCCTTTCCATGTGCACAGAGGGGAATGTTTTGGAACATATTTGATAGATTTTTTTTTTTATTCTTCCACTTAAGTGTATAGAATTCAGTCCCCTGTCTGGAAGTTCAAACACATGTCTTGTTTTTGACATTCCTCTAGTATCTAAACATGATTTTAAAAGTATTTGATTGTGCAGATATGTCTAGGGCATTTTCTGCTACTATTTGAGGATGTATGCCTAGTACAAAAGTCAGATGTTTTGTGTTGAAAAGGCAGAATTCAACTCTAGAGAAAAAATATTTTGTTTGGCCCATCTGCTACTCTGATTCACCATCAATCTGAAAGAGAAATTAGTTTAGGGAGTTTAAGATTTTTCAGGCCCCTCTTTCACATTTACCAGATCCCCTTTCATGCTTGAGTAACAAATAGAAATGGCGGGAAGGGGAACAGCAAGAAACAACTTTTCTAATAAAGGGACAGTGTCCCACTTCAGGATGGCTGTTAACATGACTCCTTCCTCTTACCACACACTCTCCTCCTGCCTTAATCTCTTAAAACCGTCCCAACAACTCTTCCTTGGACAACAGATTTTAACTCATGCATGTTAAAGGTGGATCGGTAGTGATACAGTTGGCACTGGATACGAAAAACTTTTCAGGGGAGTTCCTCCTCTCCATTTGAACCAGACAGAAGTTTTCCTCAGTTTCTTCAACTTTGCTCACACTGGTAATCACAAAACCAATGTTGTTAATTCAAGGAGCAAAGGCTTCTGGTACCAAAGAGCCTTCTTGGAGACCAGTTTGTCTGCATTACCTTTTAGGTTATCTTCTACTTCAAACGCGTTTAAGTTTCAACTCCAGCTTATAGTTGCCGAAATGGCACCCATTTTTTATTCCTTCTTATGATGACATGCTTTTCTTTGAAAGTGTTCTCCCAGATATCAAGAATGCTTAAAACCACACCCAAAAACTCAAATGTGTACTTCATCTATCGGAAGGTTTCCTACAGTTTTAACATGTACTTTATTTTTGTTATAGCACAGTCTGCAGGCATGGGGTCCAGCGTCTTAATGTGAATTTGATTATTTTTTAGTCTTATCTCTAGGTATCCGACAATCCATTGTATGATTGTAGAATATTACATCACGCAGTTGGCTTACCTGAAAAGCTCCTGTGCTTCCATTCACTTAGCAGGAAGTCTGACATGTGCTTTCTTTTACTCTGGTTTAATTGCCATTTCTTGTCATTCAGTGACTATCCTGTCCTTGCTTTTAGCTCATCTTGGTAAAAGATTTCAAATTGCTTTTAATTGTGGTTGCTTTTCAAACTTACTAATTCACCCTTGTTATGCCTCATTTGTAGTCTTTCAATTCTTTTCCCCTCCCCGAAAACACACTCCTCCCTGCCTAAATGTGGGCTTCCGGGTGCTGTGGTTTCTTCCCATGTTATAAAGACGTCTGGAGCATTTTTCTGGGCCTCCGCTGAAAATTGGATGTTAAGTTGTCTATCTCGCCTTCGTTTCTTGCTTGTTTGGATTGGAGCCGACCCTCTGCTCCATCTTCTATAGCTCGAGAGCTGTTTACTGGCTCTGCTATCCCTTATCCCATGATGCCTAGCGCTAGCTACCCAGATCTTGTTTGCAGCTTCAGCTGTGAGGTTCGTTCTTACTGGCTCAGGCTTTTGTAAGTTAGTTTAATACTTTTTCTAGCGAATTAGGGGATATTTTTTAATAGTTTAGTCTTTCGACATTATTGTTAATTAGCTGCTTGTAGTTTTTAGTGTTATTGTATTTTCCCTTAGAACTCGTTTAAGTTAGAGTTCTTTCCCTCCTCCCTTCCCCTTTCCTATCTCTTCTTATTGTAGCATTTTCTATTTAGTTTTAGTCTCCCTTTTAATTCATAGGTAGCCATTTAAGTTAGAGGCTTCCTAATTTAAAAAAAAAAAAAAAAAAAAACCTCTCTACTGTAGTTGGTGTTTTGGTAGATTAGTGTTTGTAGTTTTTTGTTGTTGGGCCTTTGGGCAAAGACTTTCTGTGTAGGACTAGATATGTCTAAAGAATCCAAAGTGTCTGGATTCAAGAAGTGTGACTCATGCTGTCAGAAAATGTCTTGACAGATGGGCACACTTCTTGCGTCTGTTGCTTAGGCGCAGTGCACCTGCAGGACTCTTGTTCTGTATGCCACGCATTCAGCCCAAGGGTTCTGCAGGAGCGCAAAAATAAGCCGATATTAAGGGTTCTCCTTAAGCCCCAGGATTCACCGGCCAAGGCTCAGCCGGTGAAATCTCCTAAACCGACCAAATTGGCTCCCAGCTCGGAGCTGTCATTGGCCCAAACATTACAGAATACCTCTGTTCCGGCTGGAACCGAGGAGGCTGCTTCCCAGTCGGCTCCACCAGCATCTTCGGAGCCGTCTCGGACCCACAAGAGACAGAGGTCCCCATCTCTAGAGTCGATACATTGGCCCCTCGGTCTCCCCTGTTGCAGTGACTGCAGTCATAGATCCTCCCACTCCTCTCTGTCCTCTAGACTGTCGGACCACGACATGGCGAGAGTGGTCAGGTTGTTGAAGTCGCAGGCACTGGCCAAAATGTTATCCAGCCCTCCAACAGGTGTCTGCTCCGTCTGCTTCCATTGATGTTCCTCCTCCAACTCCTCTGAGCCGGAGTTTGTTTGGGTTCGAATCGTGGAACCATCGGCACCGATGACTATTTCCCCTTTAGTTCAGTCATCGGTTCTGGTCCCCTCTATGTACCTTCTGTCGAGGGATCTGGGTGCTGAGACTCTTAGTCGGCTCCGAGGGGGCGAGTGGCATCGGACCCTTGTCCGACCCCGTTCTCCCTTTTGGAGATTCGGCGCAGGTGAGATCTGCTCCTACATCGGCCCCGGAGCCTTCCCCTTCGGTGCAGAGGAGGATTCCGGTTTCCTCTGCGCCGGATCCTTCTTTGCATCATGGCAGGGATGCCTTCGATGTCATGAGGAGTGTACTGGGCCATGAGTCAGCACCATGTTTGACCCCACTGACTCCGTCCCCTATATTGCCTGTCAACATCTGTCCCTCCTCCAGACCTGGGGAACCAATGCTCCAGAGCACCCCATTGGTTGTTTCCTCTTCCGAGGCCTCCCCTGATCATTCAGAGGAGGCTCCTCAGAAGAAGTGCAAGAGGAAGCTAAACTCCCCTGAGTCTGTCACTTTGGATACAGATTTGGATGAATCGGAAGGGTCCCCAAGATCCCCCTCTGTAGAGGTTTCCTTTTCAGACATCCTAGAAATGCTTAGGCAGAGGGGGAACTGGATTGCCCTAGCCCCTACTGAGGACGAATCTGTATCCCTGGATGCGTTTGGTTCCTGCCCTTCCACCTCCTGGGTGTCTCCGCCCTTCTATCCACTAATATCTGTGGTGGTTTGAAGGGCTTGGTCAGCCCCGAATACAGTGGAACCAACCCCGAGGAGGCCCAGCAAGTTTATTACTGCACCCCCTGACAAACCGTTCCTTACCTAGGGTGTTCCCGTGGATGCCATGGTAGTAGCAGAGGCCACAAAAGGAATTGGCGGAAACTTCTTCCTCTGTCCATCCTCCTAACAAAGAGACTAGGACTATGGACAGATATGGGAAGCGAATGTTTGCTTCAGCGACTTTCTCCATGAGGTCACTGAATTACTTATGCCATTTTACCAGGCTTCAGAGGGATCTCCTAAGAGAGCTTGGACATACCCTCCAGGATCCATCAGCTGAAGGGGTTCAAGCTAAAGTAGCTTCTCAGCTGGCGACCCTTAATTCAGTGGTTAACTCCTCCATGAGGCTCATGTCCTGTGCAGCCGATAGTGCGAGTAGAGCCGCAGGCACAGGCATGGCCCTTAGGAGACGTGCATGGATGCGGCTGTGTAATTTTGCGGAGCCCTATAGAGTCATTCATCAACACTCCCTTTGACAGTTCATTTCTCTTTGGACCACAGGTGAAGGACACACTAACTAGAAGGACACTCTAACTAGGTGTGAACAGGAAGGCAAGACTCTCTCTGCCCTGGGAGTCCATTTTTCCACTCCTTCCAGACCATATCCCAAAGGTCAGAAGAGCGGAAAAATGTGGTTTCAGAAATCCCAGGGAGCCTCACCTGATGCACGTAGTGACTTTTCTTTCAGGGGCAGAGGAGGAAATAACAGACGCCGCCCTCGAGGCAGAAGGGGTCCGCAGAACCAGGGCAGCAGAGAATCTTTCTCGGACAAGCCCTTCCAGCATCCCTGAAGGGTTGCCTGACTCTGGAGGCAGTCGAAGAAGACTTTCACTGTACCCAAAAGCCTGGCAAGACATTACATGAGACAAATGGATACACTCAATCATATACAGAGTCTACGTAATTCCCTTCCTATCTCCCCTATCGTCAAGCAAATCCCCCCCCCCCCCATGTTCCACCCAGTCTGAGGGCCCAAGCAGTCATAGAAATTTCAAAACTGCTAGAAAAGAGTCATCCAGGAAGTCCTGGCAGACCAACTCTGATCTGGAACTTACTCAAGGTTCTTTTTGGTACCAAAAAAGACAGGGGACTGGAGACCAATTTTGGATCTCAGCAGACTAAATTCTGTTCAAAGAACAAGGTTTTGGATGGTCACGCTTCAGTCCATTCTACCCTTTTTGGGTTAGGACAATTGTATGTGCTCAAATCTCCAGGATGCGTACCATCACATCAAGATGGACAGGCGCTCCAGGAGATTCCTTCGCTTCTGGCTGGGAGCCAGTTATCAGTTCAGAGCTCTGCCCTTTGGTCTCACCACAGCCCTCAGGGTGTTCACAGCTCACCCAAGACGTCAAGGATTCCAGGTGTTTCCTTATCTAGACGACTGGCTCCTTACTGCTACTACCAGGCATCAACTTCAAGCCAGAGACTCTACATTCGCAATCTGTGCCCAGTTAGGCATTACTATAAACTTCGAAAAATCTGCCTAGTTGCCCTGTCTATTACCTATCAGATCTAGATGCAAAAAGTATGTCCGCAAGCCTACCGCCGGACAGGGTGGCCATGATTCGGCAGCAAGTTCATATCCTCATGCAATGCAAAAAGGTACAAGTCCATTTGGTTCTTCAGACTCTGGGTTCTATGGTGGCGGCAATTCTTCTGATGCCTCTAGCCCACTTTCACATGAGAATCCTTCAGTGGCTTCTCTTCACACAGTGGTCCTTTCAAGAACTCCCCGTGTCTCATGATCATAATTACAGAAACTTGCAAAAGACAGCTTTCCTGGTGGATGGTCTCCCCGCTAGTGTCTTGGGGCAGACCATTCATCCAACCCCCTCCGGTAGCCACAGTGACCACGGGTGCCTCACTGATGGGGTGGGGGGGGGCATCATCAGGGCAGGACAGTTCAAGGCATATGACAACCTCACGAGTGCCATCTGCACATAAATGTCTTTGAGATGAGCTGTGCTACTAGTGTTGCAAGCACTTCAGGACTTGCTCCCTCCTGGGACCATTGCAGTTCAGACTGACATGTCAATAGTGTGGTACATCAACAAGCAGGATGGAACCAGGTCCTACCCCCTATGTCGAGAAGCGCTCAGACTCTGGCAGTGGGCGATTTCCTCCCAACGATTTCTGATTGCAACGCACATCCCTGGGAAGTCCAACGTCATAGCGGACAGGCTCAGCAGAGCTATTCTCATGCTTCACGAGTGGTCTCTGTATCAGGTAGTTGCGGATCTCATCTTCTGCAAATGGGGACAGCCTTGCTGTGATCTGTTTGCAACCCCCTTCAACACCAAATGCAGCAACTATTTCTCCCTTCTACTGCTTCCAGGTCATCCTCCCAGAGATGTTCTAGTCCACGATTGGCCTCAGGGACTTCTTTATGCCTTCCCGCCTTTTCCTCTCATACCCAAACTCATTCAGAAGGCGATATTGTTGGGTTGCAAAATGATCCTCATTGCTCCTTACTGGCCTCGACCGATTTGGTTTCCGTTCCTGCACAGTTACCTCCTTGAGCAGCCCTGGATCCTATTCCAGAACTGCTGATTCATCAGTCAGGAGAGCTGCATCGATCCCTCCAGCTCACAGTTTGGTTGATCCAATTCCAATCCTAGCCAGGCTTCCCAGCATTTCCCCGGCTGTGCGTGAAATTGTATTCTCTCACAAATTGGCTACTAGGAAGATGTATGCTAGTAAATGGAAATGTTTCTCTTTTATTGGGCGGAGGCCAGGAATATAGATCCCTTTTCAGCCCCAGTTCACGAGATCTTGGAATTCCTGAGCTTTTTCACTCTGGGTCCGCTTCTGCCACAATCTGGGTTCACCTAGCGGCCATATCTAACTATCATGTTGGCTTTGCTAATCTAAATATGTCTCATAAGCTGTGTAAAGCCTTTCTTAGAGGGACTACTCTGCTTAGGCCCCCAGTGAGAGATCCCCCTCCTCCTTGGGACCTTAATTTGGTACTAACCTCGATTATGCCCCCTGTTGAACCGGCAGCTTCCTGCTCCCTTAAGTTTCTATCTTGGAAAACTCTCTGGTAGCTATTACCTCAGCCAAACGTTTATCGCCAAACGTGTATCGGAACTTCAAGCACTAAGCGTTCGTTCTCCGTACTTAATCTTTCACAAGGATAGGGTAGCGCTGAGAACTAATCCATCCTTCCTAAAGCATGCTCAGAAAATCTAAACCAATCCATAGACCTTCCAGTGTTCTTCCCTAACTACACCAACAAGGCAGAATATAAGTTGCACCTTTTGGATGTTCATAGACAACCGTGTTTTTACCTGCATAGAACCATGGATATAAGGAAGTCGGACCAACTATTCCTTTCCTATGCTAGGGGCAAACAAGGTCTCCCAGTTTTCAAAGTGACCCTGTCTAGGTGGTTGTCTCACATTATCACCTTCATTTATCAACTAAGAAACAATGAATTGGCTGCCAAACCAAAAGGCCATTCTACTAGGGCTTTGGCCACTTCTGTAGCCTTCCAGTCTAGGTTGCCCATGGACTCTATTTGTGCCATGGCTACATGGGCAAACACTCATACCATTATTTCTCATTACAAGTTAGACTGGCCTCCAAGAATAGCGCTAACTTTGGTTCCACTGTTCTGGAGTCTGTTCCAATGAGCCACCCAGGATCATAGGTGCTAGGGACGCTATCCCAACAAGCAAGAAACGAACGCAAGATAGACAACTTAACATAAAGAAGTTATGTACCTAGCATAACGTTCCATGTTAGTTGTCTTCATCTCGCCTTCTTTCTTGCGTTCCCCCCCTCCATCCCCCTGTCCTATTGGACCGAGAGGAGTTTAGGTTTCACTGGCTGAGTATTTTCTGGTTGTTTCCTCTGCTGACTTAGAGTATAACAGATATGCCCAACCTGTTAGTTTGGTCAGATTATTCTTGCTATATCTGGGGTTAGCTATTACAAACGAGATCTGGGTAGCTAACGCTAGGCATCATGGGATAAGGGGTAGCCTCGAGCCAGTAAACAGCTCTCGAGCTATAGAAGATGGCAGAGTCTGAGCCGAGGGTCGGCTCTGATCCCAACAAGCAAGAAAGAAGGCGAGATGAAGACAACTAACATGGAAGTTTATGGTAGGTACATAACTTCTTTTTTCATTCCAAGTCGGACTTTCAAAGTTAACAAATGTTCAATAAAAATTTTAGTGGTTTGCTCTGGTGATTTATTTATTTACATTTGTTTACCGGGAAATTCCGACTGGACGCAGGTCCTTTTTCAGCGGATGCTGGGGAGAAAAGCTCCACATCTACATAAGAGATACAAAGTTGCAGCAATAGTAAAACATTACAGGTTGTTGGTTTTAATACAATAACAAGGTATTAATTATCAACCGTATATGCAGAAAATGTTGCAAGTTAAGAGTTTCTTGTCATTTATAATAGTAACAAAGTTGTCAGACAAGATAAGTATGTGAAGACAACTAGCTATTTCTGACTATGGTTAGTAGTGGCGGTAGTATAGTTGGGTTAAGACTCTAGGTGGGGGTAAGGGTGGGTGTGATTGACAGCCGACAGCATTAACAAATATCTGCCCAAAGTTAATTTACTGCTGTTTTCTGAGAGTAGTATTTTAGAGTAGGGCTGTTAATTGTGAAGCACACTGGATAGGCAGACTTAAGATTTCTTTTACTTTGTTTTTAATCTATATTCCCGTTTCAATTCATATCATATTTGGCATAGTCTCAATTTCTCTGTTCAAGAAAGCACAAAATCAGGAACTGATATTAGTACAATTCTATTAAGTAATCAATATTTTTAAGTGTACATTTTCTTTGAGCAGTAACATGACACTGTGATCTTCATTAATTTATCATACAATCATAAAACTGGGAAGGGACAAGGAAAAAATCAGTATTAAATCAATAGCAAGTGTCATGTGCATTTTTTTACCTTTCAGCTTACAAGCCGCATGTAAGTAGTCGTGACAATTCTGGACACCTTTTAGACTAATATAGTCGGTATGCATTTAGGTTAAGGCACTCTGTTTTGCTGATATTGAGGCAAGTGTGGCCCATGTTAGAAAAAATGCTTTTTCAAGTACCTGTGTAATTTTTATTTCTTGGCTCATCAATAATGCAGCTAATGCCATGATAGCACCAAGGCTACTCAGTAGCAGTGGGCACTAGTACCTGTGCAGTACCCATGTCAGAACTGCACAAGGCTGGCATTGCTATAAACTTGTATTCACAAATGTACACCCATAGCTGGCATGCACACAGTAGCAGGACTGTTTGTCAAATACCTTTGCTTATCATGCTGTTTTTGTACGACTACAAAAAGTCAGTAACAGAATTTGTTTAAAACACACCTGTTATTTGCTACTTTATGCAAATACTAAGTGCCCCTGCTCCCTCACCCACCAGCAAATTCAATATTAATTGACAAGACACCCCTAAGAGCCTACCCCAGTAGCCAGGGACTTGTAGATGCATGTAGTCAGTAATTTAGCCTTTGACCATCGCATGTTTGTGGTAATGAGGAAATAAAGAAGTTATGTTCTTACCATAACATTCCATGTGAATTGTTCATCTCGCCTTTGTTCTTGCACACAGGTTCGGAGCCGATCCTCTGCTCCGAGTCAGCCGCATCATAAGCTCTGCATCTCAGAGAAGCTCGAGGCACAGTCCATATCCCATGATTCTCCGCTGTTATCCCTTAGATCTAGTTTGCAAGAAACCAGAACGCACTACCAACCACCGCGTCTAATGCTCACGCAACCATACACCTGAACCTAAACCGTATAAACTAAATACAGACAGGTATGCACCTAATGTGTCACCTACTAATAAACGGGTAGTGTTAGATAACCCAGCGAAGACCAACCAGACACTAGTCATACCAATTCTTCCAGAACACGGCGGGGGAAGGAGGGAGGGAATGTAAGAACAAAAGCGAGATGAACAATTCACATGGAACGTTATGGTAAGAACATAACTTCTTTATGTGAAATTGTTCGATCTCGCAGTTTGTTCTTGCACACGGGTAGCGTCCCTAGCTCCGTTACCCTGGGTGGTTCAAGGAAGAACGTTCCTGAGAACAGTGGAACCAAAGGAAGCCCTGTCCTTGGAGGTCTTATCTGCTTTGTAGTGAGTAATAAACGTATGAGGCTTTGCCCACATCGCCGCCGCACAAATAGTATCCAATGGCAGACGAGCGGCATGGGCTAGAGAAGTAGAAACTGCCCTAGTAGAATGAGCCTTAGGTTTGAAAGGAAGTGGTTGTTTGGAAGCTGAACAATTTATGCAGTCTGAAAACCATTTGGATAATGTGCATTTTGTTACTGCCATCCCTTATTATCCGCGAAGGAAACAGAGCTGATCTGATTTCCTGCATTCCCTTGTTCTGTCCAAATAAAATCTCAGCTGTCTATGTACATCCAATTTGTGCAGCATATATTCCAACTTGTTAAAATGGTTTTTGAAAAAGGTGGGAAGCTCAATAGATTGATTAATATTAAGCATTGAACATACTTTCGGGAGAAATGATGGATTAGTACGTAAGGTGACTCTGGATGAAAAACCATGTATGGGGGCCTGATTGACAAGGCCTGTAACTCTGATATCTTACGAGCTGAAGTGACAGCAATAAGAAAGTCTTCCATGACAAGTATTTAAGTAAACACGTTGACGCTGGTTCGAAGGGTGGTAACAAGTTGAGAACATCAAATTCAAGCTCCAGGGAAAAACTGGATCCCGAATAGGTGGACGGAGATGAAAGGTACCCTTCATGAAAGCTCTACAAAGCCTGTGAGACATGTGTAGAGCCCCCTTCACCTACATGAAAGTTAGATATGGCAGCTAACTACACTCATATCGTGGACGTAGAAGCCCCTTCGTGAAAGAGTGTAGATAAAAAAATCCAAGATTGTGTATCGGGGCCACCAAGGGATCTATACCTTGCCCTGATGCCCAACACGCAAAGCGTTTCCATTTGCTCCTGTACAGTTTCCTAGTGGAAGCTTTGTGGGAAGAAAGTAGAATGTGTTGTATTGCTGGAGACAAAATCCGACCTGGCTAAATTGGGAAGCGGAGCAGCCAAGCTGTCAGTTTGAGGGACTGAAGAGATGGGTGAGGAACTCCCGACGAGTGTCAACAGGTCTGGCACTGGGTCCAGGATCCACGGTTCCTCCATCTGGTGAGTTCGAAGAAAGGGAAACCAGATCTGTCGAGGCCAGAATGGTGCTATTAAAATGATCGTCCTTTCCAGACTCCTGGCTTTCTGTATGAATTTGGGTGTCAATGGAACAGGAGGGGAAGGCATATAGGAGACCCGGGGGCCAATCATGTACCAGTGCGTCCCTGGGGGCACCCCCCGGAGGGGGGAGTTAGGGCAAAGTAGCTTCTGCATTTGGCATTTAAGGGGGATGCAAATAGATCGCAGCAAGGCTGGCCCCATCTGCAGAAAATCCTCTCCACTTGACTTTTGAGGTGCCACTCATGAGGCAACAGGATGGCTCTGCTCAACCTGTCTGCGATGACGTTGGATGACCCCGGGATGTGCGTTGCTATTAGAAATCGTCCAGTGGACACAGCCCATTGCCAAATTCTCAGGGCCTCTGTGCATAATGGGTAAGACCTGGTTCCTCCTTGTTTATGTACCAGACCACTGACCTATTGTCCGTCTGAACTGCCACTGTTCCTAGAGGTAGAGATTCGTGGAAGTGTTTGCAATGCTAGAAACACTGCTCTCAACTCCAGGACATTGATGTGCAGATTGTACTCCATCTTGGACCGTTCTCCCCTGAAAGTCTCCCCACCCCATCAGGGAAGCGTCCATGGTTATTGTGGCTGTAGGGCTGGCTAGCACAAACGGGCGACCTATTGTCAGATCTTACTGTTCAGCCACCATCGAAGATCCTGCTTGCAAGATTCTGTGATCAAGATGTCATGTGACAATGGAAGCTGTTGGAACGACCACTGTGTGAAGAGCAGCCACTGGAGGACCCTCATGTGCATCCTGCCCAAAGGAAC